>NW_026696675.1:0-30364 GCF_030435755.1 Ochotona princeps | reverse complement strand
TCCTGGTAGAGCATCCCACACAAACGAATGCTTCACATGCGGGATTCACATGCCACCAACTCCACATTCTCAGGCAACTTCAGCGCCACAGCCATTTTCAGATAGCCCTCAATGCAAAGGCTCTGGACGCATAGATTGGTGTGAGAGTTAATTCAATCAAGGAAACACTGCATGTTGGTGAAGGGCATATTGAAGAAGGATCAGCCGAGTGGTTCTTGTGGGAGAACAACTCCATTTGGCTCACTAACTTCACACACCCATCAGGCTTCCAAGCAGCTCTCAAGGAAACTCAGTTTTCACACTCTATGATTAGTGCCCTTTGAGTGCATTATCTACGAATGAACCTGGTTGAGCATCCCACACAAACGAATGCTCCACATGCGGGTTTCACATGCCACCAACTCCACATTGACAGGCAACTTCAGCGCCACAGCCATTTTCAGATAGCCCTCAATGCAAGGGCTCTAGACGCAAATATTGGTGTGAGAGCTAATTCAATCAAGGAAACACTGCATGTTGGTGAAGGGCATATTGAAGAAGGATCAGCCGAGTGGTTCTTGTGGGAGAACAACTCCATTTGGCTCACTAACTTCACACACCATCAGGCTTCCAAGCAGCTCTCAAGGAAACTCAGTTTTCACACTCTATGCTTAGTGCCCTTTGAGTGTCTAGGACTGAAATGAAGCTTGGTGAGCATCCCACACAAACGAATGCTCCACATGCGGGTTTCACATGCCACCAACTCCACATTCACAGGCAACTTCAGCGCCGCGGCCCTTTTCAGATAGCCCTCAATGCAAAGGCTCTAGACGCAAATATTGGTGTGAGAGCTAATTCAATCAAGGAAACACTGCATGTTGGTGAAGGGCATATTGAAGAAGGATCAGCCGAGTGGTTCTTGTGGGAGAACAACTCCATTTGGCTCACTAACTTCACACACCATCAGGCTTCCAAGCAGCTCTCAAGGAAACTCAGTTTTCACACTCTATGCTTAGTGCCCTTTGAGTGCATTATCTAGGAATGAACCTGGTAGAGCATCCCACACAAACGAATGCTTCACATGCGGGATTCACATGCCACCAACTCCACATTCTCAGGCAACTTCAGCGCCACAGCCATTTTCAGATAGCCCTCAATGCAAAGGCTCTTGACGCAAATATTGGTGTGAGAGTTAATTCAATCAAGGAAACACTGCATGTTGGCGAAGGGCATATTGAAGAAGGATCAGCCGAGTGGTTCTTGTGGGAGAACAACTCCATTTGGCTCACTAACTTCACACACCATCAGGCTTCCAAGCAGCTCTCAAGGAAACTCAGTTTTCACACTCTATGCTTAGTGCCCTTTGAGTGCATTATCTAGGAATGAACCTGGTTGAGCATCCCACAGAAACGAATGCTCCACATGCGGGTTTCACATGCCACCAACTCCACATTGACAGGCAACTTCAGCGCCACAGCCATTTTCAGATAGCCCTCAATGCAAGGGCTCTAGACGCAAATATTGGTGTGAGAGCTAATTCAATCAAGGAAACACTGCATGTTCGTGAAGGGCATATTGAAGAAGGATCAGCCGAGTGGTTCTTGTGGGAGAACAACTCCATTTGGCTCACTAACTTCACACACCATCAGGCTTCCAAGCAGCTCTCAAGGAAACTCAGTTTTCACACTCTATGCTTAGTGCCCTTTGAGTGCCTTGGACTGAAATGATAATTGGTAAGCATCCCACACAAACGAATGCTCCACATGCGGGTTTCTCATGCCACCAACTCCACATTCACTGGAAACTTCAGCGCCACAGCCCTTTTCAGATAGCCCTCAATGCAAAGGCTCTTGACGCAAATATTGGTGTGAGAGCTAATTCAATCAAGGAAACACTGCATGTTGGTGAAGGGCATATTGAAGAAGGATCAGCCGAGTGGTTCTTGTGGGAGAACAACTCCATTTGGCTCACTAACTTCACACACCATCAGGCTTCCAAGCAGCTCTCAAGGAAACTCAGTTTTCACACTCTATGCTTAGTGCCCTTTGAGTGCCTAGGACTGACATGAAGCTTGGTGAGCATCCCACACAAACGAATGCTCCACATGCGGGTTTCACATGCCACCAACTCCACATTCACAGGCAACTTCAGCGCCACAGCCGTTTTCAGATAGCCCTCAATGCAAAGGCTCTAGACGCAAATATTGGTGTGAGAGCTAATTCAATCAAGGAAACACTGCATGTTGGTGAAGGGCATATTGAAGAAGGATCAGCCGAGTGGTTCTTGTGGGAGAACAACTCCATTTGGCTCACTAACTTCACACACCATCAGGCTTCCAAGAAGCAGCTCTCCAGGAAACTCAGTTTTCACACTCTATGCTTAGTGCCCTTTGAGTACCTAGGACTGAAATGAAACTTGGTGAGCATCCCACACAAACGAATGCTCCACATGCGGGTTTCACATGCCACCAACTCCACATTCACAGGCAACTTCAGCGCCACAGCCGTGTTCAGATAGCCCTCAATGCAAAGGCTCTAGACGCAAATATTGGTGTGAGAGCTAATTCAATCAAGGAAACACTGCATGTTGGTGAAGGGCATATTGAAGAAGGATCAGCCGAGTGGTTCTTGTGGGAGAACAACTCCATTTGGCTCACTAACTTCACACACCATCAGGCTTCCAAGCAGCTCTCAAGGAAACTCAGTTTTCACACTCTATGCTTAGTGCCCTTTGAGTGCATTATCTAGGAATGAACCTGGTAGAGCATCCCACACAAACGAATGCTTCACATGCGGGATTCACATGCCACCAACTCCACATTCTCAGGCAACTTCAGAGCCACAGCCATTTTCAGATAGCCCTCAATGCAAAGGCTCTGGACGCATAGATTGGTGTGAGAGTTAATTCAATCAAGGAAACACTGCATGTTGGTGAAGGGCATATTGAAGAAGGATCAGCCGAGTGGTTATTGTGGGAGAACAACTCCATTTGGCTCACTAACTTCACACACCATCAGGCTTCCAAGCAGCTCTCAAGGAAACTCAGTTTTCACACTCTATGATTAGTGCCCTTTGAGTGCATTATCTAGGAATGAACCTGGTTGAGCATCCCACACAAACGAATGCTCCACATGCGGGTTTCACATGCCACCAACTCCACATTGACAGGCAACTTCAGCGCCACAGCCATTTTCAGATAGCCCTCAATGCAAAGGCTCTAGACGCAAATATTGGTGTGAGAGCTAATTCAATCAAGGAAACACTGCATGTTGGTGAAGGGCATATTGAAGAAGGATCAGCCGAGTGGTTCTTGTGGGAGAACAACTCCATTTGGCTCACTAATTTCACACACCATCAGGCTTCCAAGCAGCTCTCAAGGAAACTCAGTTTTCACACTCTATGCTTAGTGCCCTTTGAGTGCCTTCGACTGAAATGAAGCTTGGTGAGCATCCCACACAAACGAATGCTCCACATGCGGGTTTCACATGCCACCAACTCCACATTCACAGGCAACTTCAGCGCCACAGCCGTTTTCAGATAGCCCTCAATGCAAAGGCTCTAGACGCAAATATTGGTGTGAGAGCTAATTCAATCAAGGAAACACTGCATGTTGGTGAAGGGCATATTGAAGAATGATCAGCCGAGTGGTTCTTGTGGGAGAACAACTCCATTTGGCTCACTAACTTCACACACCATCAGGCTTCCAAGCAGCTCTCAAGGAAACTCAGTTTTCACACTCTATGCTTAGTGCCCTCTGAGTGCATTATCTAGAAATGAACCTGGTAGAGCATCCCACACAAACGAATGCTCCACATGCGGGTTTCACATGCCACCAACTCCACATTCTCAGGCAACTTCAGCGCCACAGCCGTTTTCAGATAGCCCTCAATGTAAAGGCTCTAGACGCAAGTTTTGGTGTGAGAGCTAATTCAATCAAGGAAACACTGCATGTTGGTGAAGGGCATATTGAAGAAGGATCAGCCGAGTGGTTCTTGTGGGAGAACAACTCCATTTGGCTCACTAACTTCACACACCATCAGGTTTCCAAGCAGCTCTAAAGGAAACTCAGTTTTCACACTCTATGCTTAGTGCCCTTTGAGTACCTAGGACTGAAATGAAGCTTGGTGAGCATCCCACACAAACGAATGCTCCACATGCGGGTTTCACATGCCACCAACTCCACATTCACAGGCAACGTCAGCGCCACAGCCGTTTCCAGATAGCCCTCAATGCAAAGGCTCTAGATGCAAATATTGGTGTGAGAGTTAATTCAATCAAGGAAACACTGCATGTTGGTGAAGGGCATATTGAAGAAGGATCAGCCGAGTGGTTCTTGTGGGAGAACCATTCCATTTGGCTCACTAACTTCACACACCATCAGGCTTCCAAGCAGCTCTCAAGGAAACTCAGTTTTCACACTCTATGCTTAGTGCCCTTTGAGTGCATTATCTAGGAATGAATCTGGTAGAGCATCCCACACAAACGAATGCTCCACATGCGGGTTTCACATGCCACCAACTCCACATTCACAGGCAACTTCAGCGCCACAGCCGTTTTCAGAGAGTCCTCAATGCAAAGGCTGTAGACGCAAATATTGATGTGAGAGATAATTCAATCAAGGAAACACTGCATGTTGGTGAAGGGCATTTTGAAGAAGGATCAGCCGAGTGGTTCTTGTGGGAGAACAACTCCATTTGGCTCACTAACTTCACACACCATCAGGCTTCCAAGCAGCTCTCAAGGAAACTCAGTTTTCACACTCTATGCTTAGTGCCCTTTGAGTGCCTAGGACTGAAATGAAACTTGGTGAGCATCAAACACAAACGAATGCTCCACATACGGGTTTCACATGCCACCAACTCCACATTCTCAGGCAACTTCAGCGCCACAGCCGTTTTCAGATAGCCCTCAATGTAAAGGCTCTAGACGCAAATATTGGTGTCAGAGCTAATTCAATCAAGGAAACACTGCATGTTGGTGAAGGGCATATTGAAGAAGGATCAGCCGAGTGGTTCTTGTGGGAGAACAACTCCATTTGGCTCACTAACTTCACACACCATCAGGTTTCAAAGCAGCTCTAAAGGAAACTCAGTTTTCACACTCTATGCTTAGTGCCCTTTGAGTGCCTTCGACTGAAATGAAGCTTGGTGAGCATCCCACACAAACGAATGCTGCACATGTGGGTTTCACATGCCAGCAACTCCACATTCTCAGGCAACTTCAGCGCCACAGCCGTTTACAGAGAGCCCTGAATGCAAAGGTTCTAGACGCAAATACTGATGTGAGAGCTAATTCAATCAAGGAAACACTGCATGTTGGTGAAGGGCATATTGAAGAAGGATCAGCCGAGTGGTTCTTGTGGGAGAACAACTCCATTTGGCTCACTAACTTCACACACCATCAGGCTTCCAAGCAGCTCTCAAGGAAACTCAGTTTTCACACTCTATGCTTAGTGCCCTTTGAGTACCTAGGACTGAAATGAAGCTTGGTGAGCATCCCACACAAACGAATGCTCCACATGCGGGTTTCACATGCCACCAACTCCACATTCACAGGCAACGTCAGCGCCACAGCCGTTTCCAGATAGCCCTCAATGCAAAGGCTCTAGATGCAAATATTGGTGTGAGAGTTAATTCAATCATGGAAACACTGCATGTTGGTGAAGGGCATATTGAAGAAGGATCAGCCGAGTGGTTCTTGTGGGAGAACCATTCCATTTGGCTCACTAACTTCACACACCATCAGGCTTCCAAGCAGCTCTCAAGGAAACTCAGTTTTCACACTCTATGCTTAGTGCCCTTTGAGTGCATTATCTAGGAATGAATCTGGTAGAGCATCCCACACAAACGAATGCTCCACATGCGGGTTTCACATGCCACCAACTCCACATTCACAGGCAACTTCAGCGCCACAGCCGTTTTCAGAGAGTCCTCAATGCAAAGGCTGTAGACGCAAATATTGATGTGAGAGATAATTCAATCAAGGAAACACTGCATGTTGGTGAAGGGCATTTTGAAGAAGGATCAGCCGAGTGGTTCTTGTGGGAGAACAACTCCATTTGGCTCACTAACTTCACACACCATCAGGCTTCCAAGCAGCTCTCAAGGAAACTCAGTTTTCACACTCTATGCTTAGTGCCCTTTGAGTGCCTAGGACTGAAATGAAACTTGGTGAGCATCAAACACAAACGAATGCTCCACATACGGGTTTCACATGCCACCAACTCCACATTCTCAGGCAACTTCAGCGCCACAGCCGTTTTCAGATAGCCCTCAATGTAAAGGCTCTAGACGCAAATATTGGTGTCAGAGCTAATTCAATCAAGGAAACACTGCATGTTGGTGAAGGGCATATTGAAGAAGGATCAGCCGAGTGGTTCTTGTGGGAGAACAACTCCATTTGGCTCACTAACTTCACACACCATCAGGTTTCAAAGCAGCTCTAAAGGAAACTCAGTTTTCACACTCTATGCTTAGTGCCCTTTGAGTGCCTTCGACTGAAATGAAGCTTGGTGAGCATCCCACACAAACGAATGCTGCACATGTGGGTTTCACATGCCAGCAACTCCACATTCTCAGGCAACTTCAGCGCCACAGCCGTTTACAGAGAGCCCTGAATGCAAAGGTTCTAGACGCAAATACTGATGTGAGAGCTAATTCAATCAAGGAAACACTGCATGTTGGTGAAGGGCATATTGAAGAAGGATCAGCCGAGTGGTTCTTGTGGGAGAACAACTCCATTTGGCTCACTAACTTCACACACCATCAGGCTTCCAAGCAGCTCTCAAGGAAACTCAGTTTTCACACTCTATGCTTAGTGCCCTTTGAGTGCCTAGGACTGAAATGAAGCTTGGTGAGCATCCCACACAAACGAATGCTCCACATGTGGGTTTCACATGCCACCAACTCCACATTCACAGGCAACTTCAGCGCCACAGCCGTTTTCAGATAGCCCTCAATGTAAAGGCTCTAGACGCAAATATTGGTGTGAGAGCTAATTCAATCAAGGAAACACTGCATGTTGGTGAAGGGCATATTGAAGAAGGATCATCCTAGTGGTTCTTGTGGGAGAACAACTCCATTTGGCTCACTAACTTCACACACCATCAGGCCTCCAAGCAGCTCTCCAGGAAACTCAGTTTTCACACTCTATGCTTAGTGCCCTTTGAGTACCTAGGACTGAAATGAAACGTGGTGAGCATCCCACACAAACGAATTCTCCACATGCGGGTTTCACATGCCACCAACTCCACATTCTCAGGCAACTTCAGCGCCACAGCCGTTTTCAGATAGCCCTCAATGCAAAGGCTCTAGACGCAAATATTGGTGTGAGAGCTAATTCAATCAAGGAAACACTGCATGTTGGTGAAGGGCATATTGAAGAAGGATCAGCCGAGTGGTTCTTGTGGGAGAACAACTCCATTTGGCTCACTAACTTCACACACCATCAGGCTTCCAAGCAGCTCTCAAGGAAACTCAGTTTTCACACTCTATGCTTAGTGCCCTTTGAGTGCATTATCTAGGAATGAACTTGGTTGAGCATCCCACACAAACGAATGTTCCACATGCGGGATTCACATGCCACCAACTCCACATTCACAGGCAACTTCAGCGCCACAGCCGTTTTCAGATAGCCCTCAATGCAAAGGCTCTGGACGCAAATATTGGTGTGAGAGCTAATTCAATCAAGGAAACACTGCATGTTGGTGAAGGGCATATTGAAGAAGGATCAGCCGAGTGGTTCTTGTGGGAGAACAACTCCATTTGGCTCACTAACTTCACACACCATCAGGCTTCCAAGCAGCTCTCAAGGAAACTCAGTTTTCACACTCTATGCTTAGTGCCCTTTGAGTGCATTATCTAGGAATGAACCTGGTAGAGCATCCCACACAAACGAATGCTCCACATGCGGGTTTCACATGCCACCAACTCCACATTCACAGGCAACTTCAGCGCTACAACCGTTTTCAGATAGCCCTCAATGCAAAGGCTCTAGACGCAAATATTGGTGTGAGAGCTAATTCAATCAAGGAAACACTGCATGTTGGTGAAGGGCATATTGAAGAAGGATCAGCCGAGTGGTTCTTGTGGGAGAACAACTCCATTTGGCTCACTAACTTCACACACCATCAGGCTTCCAAGCAGCTCTCAAGGAAACTCAGTTTTCACACTCTATGCTTAGTGCCCTTTGAGTGCATTATCTAGGAATGAACCTGGTAGAGCATCCCACACAAACGAATGCTTCACATGCGGGATTCACATGCCACCAACTCCACATTCTCAGGCAACTTCAGCGCCACAGCCATTTTCAGATAGCCCTCAATGCAAAGGCTCTAGACGCAAATATTGGTGTGAGAGCTAATTCAATCAAGGAAACACTGCATGTTGGTGAAGGGCATATTGAAGAAGGATCAGCCGAGTGGTTCTTGTGGGAGAACAACTCCACTTGGCTCACTAACTTCACACACCATCAGGCTTCCAAGCAGCTCTCAAGGAAACTCAGTTTTCACACTCTATGCTTAGTGCCCTTTGAGTGCCTTGGACTGAAATGATAATTGGTAAGCATCCCACACAAACGAATGCTCCACATGCGGGTTTCTCATGCCACCAACTCCACATTCACTGGAAACTTCAGCGCCACAGCCCTTTTCAGATAGCCCTCAATGCAAAGGCTCTGGATGCAAATATTGGTGTGAGAGCTAATTCAATCAAGAAAACACTGCATGTTGGTGAAGGGCATATTGAAGAAGGATCAGCCGAGTGGTTCTTGTGGAGAACAACTCCATTTGGCTCACTAACTTCACACACCATCAGGCTTCCAAGCAGCTCTCAAGGAAACTCAGTTTTCACACTCTATGCTTAGTGCCCTTTGAGTGCCTAGGACTGAAATGAAGCTTGGTGAGCATCCCACACAAACGAATGCTCCACATGCGGGTTTCACATGCCACCAACTCCACATTCACAGGCAACTTCAGCGCCGCGGCCCTTTTCAGATAGCCCTCAATGCAAAGGCTCTAGACGCAAATATTGGTGTGAGAGCTAATTCAATCAAGGAAACACTGCATGTTGGTGAAGGGCATATTGAAGAAGGATCAGCCGAGTGGTTCTTGTGGGAGAACAACTCCATTTGGCTCACTAACTTCACACACCATCAGGCTTCCAAGCAGCTCTCAAGGAAACTCAGTTTTCACACTCTATGCTTAGTGCCCTTTGAGTGCATTATCTAGGAATGAACCTGGTAGAGCATCCCACACAAACGAATGCTTCACATGCGGGATTCACATGCCACCAACTCCACATTCACAGGCAACTTCAGCGCCACAGCCATTTTCAGATAGCCCTCAATGCAAAGGCTCTTGACGCAAATATTGGTGTGAGAGTTAATTCAATCAAGGAAACACTGCATGTTGGTGAAGGGCATATTGAAGAAGGATCAGCCGAGTGGTTCTTGTGGGAGAACAACTCCATTTGGCTCACTAACTTCACACACCATCAGGCTTCCAAGCAGCTCTCAAGGAATCTCAGTTTTCACACTCTATGCTTAGTGCCCTTTGAGTGCCTTGGACTGAAATGATAATTGGTAAGCATCCCACACAAACGAATGCTCCACATGCGGGTTTCTCATGCCACCAACTCCACATTCAATGGAAACTTCAGCGCCACAGCCCTTTTCAGATAGCCCTCAATGCAAAGGCTCTGGATGCAAATATTGGTGTGAGAGCTAATTCAATCAAGGAAACACTGCATGTTGGTGAAGGGCATATTGAAGAAGGATCAGCCGAGTGGTTCTTGTGGGAGAACAACTCCATTTGGCTCACTAACTTCACACACCATCAGGCTTCCAAGCAGCTCTCAAGGAAACTCAGTTTTCACACTCTATGCTTAGTGCCCTTTGAGTGCCTAGGACTGAAATGAAGCTTGGTGAGCATCCCACACAAACGAATGCTCCACATGCGGGTTTCACATGCCACCAACTCCACATTCACAGGCAACTTCAGCGCCGCGGCCCTTTTCAGATAGCCCTCAATGCAAAGGCTCTAGACGCAAATATTGGTGTGAGAGCTAATTCAATCAAGGAAACACTGCATGTTGGTGAAGGGCATATTGAAGAAGGATCAGCCGAGTGGTTCTTGTGGGAGAACAACTCCATTTGGCTCACTAACTTCACACACCATCAGGCTTCCAAGAAGCAGCTCTCCAGGAAACTCAGTTTTCACACTCTATGCTTAGTGCCCTTTGAGTACCTAGGACTGAAATGAAACTTGGTGAGCATCCCACACAAACGAATGCTCCACATGCGGGTTTCACATGCCACCAACTCCACATTCACAGGCAACTTCAGCGCCGCGGCCCTTTTCAGATAGCCCTCAATGCAAAGGCTCTAGACGCAAATATTGGTGTGAGAGCTAATTCAATCAAGGAAACACTGCATGTTGGTGAAGGGCATATTGAAGAAGGATCAGCCGAGTGGTTCTTGTGGGAGAACAACTCCATTTGGCTCACTAACTTCACACACCATCAGGCTTCCAAGCAGCTCTCAAGGAAACTCAGTTTTCACACTCTATGCTTAGTGCCCTTTGAGTGCATTATCTAGGAATGAACCTGGTAGAGCATCCCACACAAACGAATGCTTCACATGCGGGATTCACATGCCACCAACTCCACATTCTCAGGCAACTTCAGCGCCACAGCCATTTTCAGATAGCCCTCAATGCAAAGGCTCTGGACGCATAGATTGGTGTGAGAGTTAATTCAATCAAGGAAACACTGCATGTTGGTGAAGGGCATATTGAAGAAGGATCAGCCGAGTAGTTCTTGTGGGAGAACAACTCCATTTGGCTCACTAACTTCACACACCATCAGGCTTCCAAGCAGCTCTCAAGGAAACTCAGTTTTCACACTCTATGATTAGTGCCCTTTGAGTGCATTATCTACGAATGAACCTGGTTGAGCATCCCACACAAACGAATGCTCCACATGCGGGTTTCACATGCCACCAACTCCACATTGACAGGCAACTTCAGCGCCACAGCCATTTTCAGATAGCCCTCAATGCAAGGGCTCTAGACGCAAATATTGGTGTGAGAGCTAATTCAATCAAGGAAACACTGCATGTTGGTGAAGGGCATATTGAAGAAGGATCAGCCGAGTGGTTCTTGTGGGAGAACAACTCCATTTGGCTCACTAACTTCACACACCATCAGGCTTCCAAGCAGCTCTCAAGGAAACTCAGTTTTCACACTCTATGCTTAGTGCCCTTTGAGTGCCTAGGACTGAAATGAAGCTTGGTGAGCATCCCACACAAACGAATGCTCCACATGCGGGTTTCACATGCCACCAACTCCACATTCACAGGCAACTTCAGCGCCGCGGCCCTTTTCAGATAGCCCTCAATGCAAAGGCTCTAGACGCAAATATTGGTGTGAGAGCTAATTCAATCAAGGAAACACTGCATGTTGGTGAAGGGCATATTGAAGAAGGATCAGCCGAGTGGTTCTTGTGGGAGAACAACTCCATTTGGCTCACTAACTTCACACACCATCAGGCTTCCAAGCAGCTCTCAAGGAAACTCAGTTTTCACACTCTATGCTTAGTGCCCTTTGAGTGCATTATCTAGGAATGAACCTGGTAGAGCATCCCACACAAACGAATGCTTCACATGCGGGATTCACATGCCACCAACTCCACATTCTCAGGCAACTTCAGCGCCACAGCCATTTTCAGATAGCCCTCAATGCAAAGGCTCTTGACGCAAATATTGGTGTGAGAGTTAATTCAATCAAGGAAACACTGCATGTTGGTGAAGGGCATATTGAAGAAGGATCAGCCGAGTGGTTCTTGTGGGAGAACAACTCCATTTGGCTCACTAACTTCACACACCATCAGGCTTCCAAGCAGCTCTCAAGGAAACTCAGTTTTCACACTCTATGCTTAGTGCCCTTTGAGTGCATTATCTAGGAATGAACCTGGTTGAGCATCCCACAGAAACGAATGCTCCACATGCGGGTTTCACATGCCACCAACTCCACATTGACAGGCAACTTCAGCGCCACAGCCATTTTCAGATAGCCCTCAATGCAAGGGCTCTAGACGCAAATATTGGTGTGAGAGCTAATTCAATCAAGGAAACACTGCATGTTCGTGAAGGGCATATTGAAGAAGGATCAGCCGAGTGGTTCTTGTGGGAGAACAACTCCATTTGGCTCACTAACTTCACACACCATCAGGCTTCCAAGCAGCTCTCAAGGAAACTCAGTTTTCACACTCTATGCTTAGTGCCCTTTGAGTGCCTTGGACTGAAATGATAATTGGTAAGCATCCCACACAAACGAATGCTCCACATGCGGGTTTCTCATGCCACCAACTCCACATTCACTGGAAACTTCAGCGCCACAGCCCTTTTCAGATAGCCCTCAATGCAAAGGCTCTGGACGCAAATATTGGTGTGAGAGCTAATTCAATCAAGGAAACACTGCATGTTGGTGAAGGGCATATTGAAGAAGGATCAGCCGAGTGGTTCTTGTGGGAGAACAACTCCATTTGGCTCACTAACTTCACACACCATCAGGCTTCCAAGCAGCTCTCAAGGAAACTCAGTTTTCACACTCTATGCTTAGTGCCCTTTGAGTGCCTAGGACTGACATGAAGCTTGGTGAGCATCCCACACAAACGAATGCTCCACATGCGGGTTTCACATGCCACCAACTCCACATTCACAGGCAACTTCAGCGCCACAGCCGTTTTCAGATAGCCCTCAATGCAAAGGCTCTAGACGCAAATATTGGTGTGAGAGCTAATTCAATCAAGGAAACACTGCATGTTGGTGAAGGGCATATTGAAGAAGGATCAGCCGAGTGGTTCTTGTGGGAGAACAACTCCATTTGGCTCACTAACTTCACACACCATCAGGCTTCCAAGAAGCAGCTCTCCAGGAAACTCAGTTTTCACACTCTATGCTTAGTGCCCTTTGAGTACCTAGGACTGAAATGAAACTTGGTGAGCATCCCACACAAACGAATGCTCCACATGCGGGTTTCACATGCCACCAACTCCACATTCACAGGCAACTTCAGCGCCACAGCCGTGTTCAGATAGCCCTCAATGCAAAGGCTCTAGACGCAAATATTGGTGTGAGAGCTAATTCAATCAAGGAAACACTGCATGTTGGTGAAGGGCATATTGAAGAAGGATCAGCCGAGTGGTTCTTGTGGGAGAACAACTCCATTTGGCTCACTAACTTCACACACCATCAGGCTTCCAAGCAGCTCTCAAGGAAACTCAGTTTTCACACTCTATGCTTAGTGCCCTTTGAGTGCATTATCTAGGAATGAACCTGGTAGAGCATCCCACACAAACGAATGCTTCACATGCGGGATTCACATGCCACCAACTCCACATTCTCAGGCAACTTCAGCGCCACAGCCATTTTCAGATAGCCCTCAATGCAAAGGCTCTGGACGCATAGATTGGTGTGAGAGTTAATTCAATCAAGGAAACACTGCATGTTGGTGAAGGGCATATTGAAGAAGGATCAGCCGAGTGGTTCTTGTGGGAGAACAACTCCATTTGGCTCACTAACTTCACACACCATCAGGCTTCCAAGCAGCTCTCAAGGAAACTCAGTTTTCACACTCTATGATTAGTGCCCTTTGAGTGCATTATCTAGGAATGAACCTGGTTGAGCATCCCACACAAACGAATGCTCCACATGCGGGTTTCACATGCCACCAACTCCACATTGACAGGCAACTTCAGCGCCACAGCCATTTTCAGATAGCCCTCAATGCAAAGGCTCTAGACGCAAATATTGGTGTGAGAGCTAATTCAATCAAGGAAACACTGCATGTTGGTGAAGGGCATATTGAAGAAGGATCAGCCGAGTGGTTCTTGTGGGAGAACAACTCCATTTGGCTCACTAATTTCACACACCATCAGGCTTCCAAGCAGCTCTCAAGGAAACTCAGTTTTCACACTCTATGCTTAGTGCCCTTTGAGTGCCTTCGACTGAAATGAAGCTTGGTGAGCATCCCACACAAACGAATGCTCCACATGCGGGTTTCACATGCCACCAACTCCACATTCACAGGCAACTTCAGCGCCACAGCCGTTTTCAGATAGCCCTCAATGCAAAGGCTCTAGACGCAAATATTGGTGTGAGAGCTAATTCAATCAAGGAAACACTGCATGTTGGTGAAGGGCATATTGAAGAATGATCAGCCGAGTGGTTCTTGTGGGAGAACAACTCCATTTGGCTCACTAACTTCACACACCATCAGGCTTCCAAGCAGCTCTCAAGGAAACTCAGTTTTCACACTCTATGCTTAGTGCCCTCTGAGTGCATTATCTAGAAATGAACCTGGTAGAGCATCCCACACAAACGAATGCTCCACATGCGGGTTTCACATGCCACCAACTCCACATTCTCAGGCAACTTCAGCGCCACAGCCGTTTTCAGATAGCCCTCAATGTAAAGGCTCTAGACGCAAGTTTTGGTGTGAGAGCTAATTCAATCAAGGAAACACTGCATGTTGGTGAAGGGCATATTGAAGAAGGATCAGCCGAGTGGTTCTTGTGGGAGAACAACTCCATTTGGCTCACTAACTTCACACACCATCAGGTTTCCAAGCAGCTCTAAAGGAAACTCAGTTTTCACACTCTATGCTTAGTGCCCTTTGAGTACCTAGGACTGAAATGAAGCTTGGTGAGCATCCCACACAAACGAATGCTCCACATGCGGGTTTCACATGCCACCAACTCCACATTCACAGGCAACGTCAGCGCCACAGCCGTTTCCAGATAGCCCTCAATGCAAAGGCTCTAGATGCAAATATTGGTGTGAGAGTTAATTCAATCAAGGAAACACTGCATGTTGGTGAAGGGCATATTGAAGAAGGATCAGCCGAGTGGTTCTTGTGGGAGAACCATTCCATTTGGCTCACTAACTTCACACACCATCAGGCTTCCAAGCAGCTCTCAAGGAAACTCAGTTTTCACACTCTATGCTTAGTGCCCTTTGAGTGCATTATCTAGGAATGAATCTGGTAGAGCATCCCACACAAACGAATGCTCCACATGCGGGTTTCACATGCCACCAACTCCACATTCACAGGCAACTTCAGCGCCACAGCCGTTTTCAGAGAGTCCTCAATGCAAAGGCTGTAGACGCAAATATTGATGTGAGAGATAATTCAATCAAGGAAACACTGCATGTTGGTGAAGGGCATTTTGAAGAAGGATCAGCCGAGTGGTTCTTGTGGGAGAACAACTCCATTTGGCTCACTAACTTCACACACCATCAGGCTTCCAAGCAGCTCTCCGGAAAACTCAGTTTTCACACTCTATGCTTAGTGCCCTTTGAGTGCCTAGGACTGAAATGAAACTTGGTGAGCATCAAACACAAACGAATGCTCCACATACGGGTTTCACATGCCACCAACTCCACATTCTCAGGCAACTTCAGCGCCACAGCCGTTTTCAGATAGCCCTCAATGTAAAGGCTCTAGACGCAAATATTGGTGTGAGAGCTAATTCAATCAAGGAAACACTGCATGTTGGTGAAGGGCATATTGAAGAAGGATCAGCCGAGTGGTTCTTGTGGGAGAACAACTCCATTTGGCTCACTAACTTCACACACCATCAGGTTTCAAAGCAGCTCTAAAGGAAACTCAGTTTTCACACTCTATGCTTAGTGCCCTTTGAGTGCCTTCGACTGAAATGAAGCTTGGTGAGCATCCCACACAAACGAATGCTCCACATGTGGGTTTCACATGCCACCAACTCCACATTCTCAGGCAACTTCAGCGCCACAGCCGTTTTCAGATAGCCCTCAATGCAAAGGCTCTAGACGCAAATATTGGTGTGAGAGCTAATTCAATCAAGGAAACACTGCATGTTGGTGAAGGGCATATTGAAAAAGAATCAGCCGAGTGGTTCTTGTGGGAGAACAACTCCATTTGGCTCACTAACTTCACACACCATCAGGCTTCCAAGCAGCTCTCAAGGAAACTTAGTTTTCACACTCTATGGTTAGTGCCCTTTGAGTGCCTAGGACTGAAATGAAACTTGGTGAGCATCAAACACAAACGAATGCTCCACATGCGGGTTTCACATGCCACCAACTCCACATTCTCAGACAACTTCAGCGCCACAGCAGTTTTCAGACAGCCCTCAATGCAAAGGCTCTAGACGCAAATATTGGTGTGAGAGCTAATGCAATCAAGAAAACACTGCATGTTGGTGAAGGGCATATTGAAGAAGGATCAGCCGAGTGGTTCTTGTGGGAGAACAACTCCATTTGGCTCACTAACTTCACACACCATCAGGCTTCCAAGCAGCTCTCAAGGAAACTCAGTTTTCACACTCTATGCTTAGTGCCCTTTGAGTGCATTATCTAGGAATGAACCTGGTAGAGCATCCCACACAAACGAATGCTCCACATGCGGGTTTCACATGCCACCAACTCCACATTCACAGGCAACTTCAGCGCCACAGCGATTTCAGATAGCCCTCAATGCAAAGGCTCTAGACGCAAATATTGGTGTGAGAGCTAATTCAATCAAGGAAACACTGCATGTTGGTGAAGGGCATATTGAAGAAGGATCAGCCGAGTGGTTCTTGTGGGAGAACAACTCCATTTCGCTCACTAACTTCACACACCATCAGGCTTCCAAGCAGCTCTCAAGGAAACTCAGTTTTCACACTCTATGCTTAGTGCCCTTTGAGTGCCTAGGACTGAAATGAAACTTGGTGAGCATCCGACACAAACGATTGCTGCACATCCGGGTTTCACATGCCACCAACTCCACATTCACAGGCAACTTCAGCGCCACAGCCGTTTTCAGATAGCCCTCAATGCAAAGGCTCTAGACGCAAATATTGGTGTGAGAGCTAATTCAATCAAGGAAACACTGCATGTTGGTGAAGGGCATATTGAAGAAGGATCAGCCGAGTGGTTCTTGTGGGAGAACAACTCCATTTGGCTCACTAACTTCACACACCATCAGGCTTCCAAGCAGCTCTCAAGGAAACTCAGTTTTCACACTCTATGCTTAGTGCCCTTTGAGTGCATTATCTACGAATGAATCTGGTAGAGCATCCCTCACAAACGAATGCTCCACATGCGGGTTTCACATGCCACCAACTCCACATTCACAGGCAACTTCAGCGCCACAGCTGTTTTCAGATAGCCCTCAATGCAAAGTCTCTAGATGCAAATATTGGTGTGAGAGCTAATTCAATCAAGGAAACACTGCATGTTGGTGAAGGGCATATTGAAGAAGGATCAGCCGAGTGGTTCTTGTGGGAGAACAACTCCATTTGGCTCACTAACTTCACACACCATCAGGCTTCCAAGAAGCAGCTCTCCAGGAAACTCAGTTTTCACACTCTATGCTTAGTGCCCTTTGAGTACCTAGGACTGAAATGAAACTTGGTGAGCATCCCACACAAACGAATGCTCCACATGCGGGTTTCACATGCCACCAACTCCACATTCACAGGCAACTTCAGCGCCACAGCCGTGTTCAGATAGCCCTCAATGCAAAGGCTCTAGACGCAAATATTGGTGTGAGAGCTAATTCAATCAAGGAAACACTGCATGTTGGTGAAGGGCATATTGAAGAAGGATCAGCCGAGTGGTTCTTGTGGGAGAACAACTCCATTTGGCTCACTAACTTCACACACCATCAGGCTTCCAAGCAGCTCTCAAGGAAACTCAGTTTTCACACTCTATGCTTAGTGCCCTTTGAGTGCATTATCTAGGAATGAACCTGGTAGAGCATCCCACACAAACGAATGCTTCACATGCGGGATTCACATGCCACCAACTCCACATTCTCAGGCAACTTCAGCGCCACAGCCATTTTCAGATAGCCCTCAATGCAAAGGCTCTAGACGCATAGATTGGTGTGAGAGTTAATTCAATCAAGGAAACACTGCATGTTGGTGAAGGGCATATTGAAGAAGGATCAGCCGAGTGGTTCTTGTGGGAGAACAACTCCATTTGGCTCACTAACTTCACACACCATCAGGCTTCCAAGCAGCTCTCAAGGAAACTCAGTTTTCACACTCTATGATTAGTGCCCTTTGAGTGCATTATCTAGGAATGAACCTGGTTGAGCATCCCACACAAACGAATGCTCCACATGCGGGTTTCACATGCCACCAACTCCACATTCACAGGCAACTTCAGCGCCACAGCCATTTTCAGATAGCCCTCAATGCAAGGGCTCTAGACGCAAATATTGGTGTGAGAGCTAATTCAATCAAGGAAACACTGCATGTTGGTGAAGGGCATATTGAAGAAGGATCAGCCGAGTGGTTCTTGTGGGAGAACAACTCCATTTGGCTCACTAATTTCACACACCATCAGGCTTCCAAGCAGCTCTCAAGGAAACTCAGTTTTCACACTCTATGCTTAGTGCCCTTTGAGTGCCTTCGACTGAAATGAAGCTTGGTGAGCATCCCACACAAACGAATGCTCCACATGCGGGTTTCACATGCCACCAACTCCACATTCACAGGCAACTTCAGCGCCACAGCCGTTTTCAGATAGCCCTCAATGCAAAGGCTCTAGACGCAAATATTGGTGTGAGAGCTAATTCAATCAAGGAAACACTGCATGTTGGTGAAGGGCATATTGAAGAATGATCAGCCGAGTGGTTCTTGTGGGAGAACAACTCCATTTGGCTCACTAACTTCACACACCATCAGGCTTCCAAGCAGCTCTCAAGGAAACTCAGTTTTCACACTCTATGCTTAGTGCCCTCTGAGTGCATTATCTAGAAATGAACCTGGTAGAGCATCCCACACAAACGAATGCTCCACATGCGGGTTTCACATGCCACCAACTCCACATTCTCAGGCAACTTCAGCGCCACAGCCGTTTTCAGATAGCCCTCAATGTAAAGGCTCTAGACGCAAGTTTTGGTGTGAGAGCTAATTCAATCAAGGAAACACTGCATGTTGGTGAAGGGCATATTGAAGAAGGATCAGCCGAGTGGTTCTTGTGGGAGAACAACTCCATTTGGCTCACTAACTTCACACACCATCAGGTTTCCAAGCAGCTCTAAAGGAAACTCAGTTTTCACACTCTATGCTTAGTGCCCTTTGAGTACCTAGGACTGAAATGAAGCTTGGTGAGCATCCCACACAAACGAATGCTCCACATGCGGGTTTCACATGCCACCAACTCCACATTCACAGGCAACGTCAGCGCCACAGCCGTTTCCAGATAGCCCTCAATGCAAAGGCTCTAGATGCAAATATTGGTGTGAGAGTTAATTCAATCAAGGAAACACTGCATGTTGGTGAAGGGCATATTGAAGAAGGATCAGCCGAGTGGTTCTTGTGGGAGAACCATTCCATTTGGCTCACTAACTTCACACACCATCAGGCTTCCAAGCAGCTCTCAAGGAAACTCAGTTTTCACACTCTATGCTTAGTGCCCTTTGAGTGCATTATCTAGGAATGAATCTGGTAGAGCATCCCACACAAACGAATGCTCCACATGCGGGTTTCACATGCCACCAACTCCACATTCACAGGCAACTTCAGCGCCACAGCCGTTTTCAGAGAGTCCTCAATGCAAAGGCTGTAGACGCAAATATTGATGTGAGAGATAATTCAATCAAGGAAACACTGCATGTTGGTGAAGGGCATTTTGAAGAAGGATCAGCCGAGTGGTTCTTGTGGGAGAACAACTCCATTTGGCTCACTAACTTCACACACCATCAGGCTTCCAAGCAGCTCTCCGGAAAACTCAGTTTTCACACTCTATGCTTAGTGCCCTTTGAGTGCCTAGGACTGAAATGAAACTTGGTGAGCATCAAACACAAACGAATGCTCCACATACGGGTTTCACATGCCACCAACTCCACATTCTCAGGCAACTTCAGCGCCACAGCCGTTTTCAGATAGCCCTCAATGTAAAGGCTCTAGACGCAAATATTGGTGTCAGAGCTAATTCAATCAAGGAAACACTGCATGTTGGTGAAGGGCATATTGAAGAAGGATCAGCCGAGTGGTTCTTGTGGGAGAACAACTCCATTTGGCTCACTAACTTCACACACCATCAGGTTTCAAAGCAGCTCTAAAGGAAACTCAGTTTTCACACTCTATGCTTAGTGCCCTTTGAGTGCCTTCGACTGAAATGAAGCTTGGTGAGCATCCCACACAAACGAATGCTCCACATGTGGGTTTCACATGCCACCAACTCCACATTCTCAGGCAACTTCAGCGCCACAGCCGTTTTCAGATAGCCCTCAATGCAAAGGCTCTAGACGCAAATATTGGTGTGAGAGCTAATTCAATCAAGGAAACACTGCATGTTGGTGAAGGGCATATTGAAAAAGAATCAGCCGAGTGGTTCTTGTGGGAGAACAACTCCATTTGGCTCACTAACTTCACACACCATCAGGCTTCCAAGCAGCTCTCAAGGAAACTTAGTTTTCACACTCTATGGTTAGTGCCCTTTGAGTGCCTAGGACTGAAATGAAACTTGGTGAGCATCCCACACAAACGAATGCTCCACATGCGGGTTTCACATGCCACCAACTCCACATTCTCAGGCAACTTCAGCGCCACAGCCGTTTTCAGATAGCCCTCAATGTAAAGGCTCTAGATGCAAATATTGGTGTGAGAGCTAATTCAATCAAGGAAACACTGCATGTTGGTGATGGGCATATTGAAGAAGGATCAGCCGAGTGGTTCTTGTGGGAGAACAACTCCATTTGGCTCACTAACTTCACACACCATCAGGCTTCCAAGCAGTTCTCAAGGAAACTCAGTTTTCACACTCTATGCTTAGTGCCCTCTGAGTGCATTATCTAGAAATGAACCTGGTAGAGCATCCCACACAAACGAATGCTCCACATGCGGGTTTCACATGCCACCAACTCCACATTCTCAGGCAACTTCAGCGCCACAGCCGTTTTCAGATAGCCCTCAATGTAAAGGCTCTAGACGCAAATATTGGTTTGAGAGCTAATTCAATCAAGGAAACACTGCATGTTGGTGAAGGGCATATTGAAGAAGGATCAGCCGAGTGGTTCTTGTGGGAGAACAACTCCATTTGGCTCACTAACTTCACACACCATCAGGCTTCCAAGCAGCTCTCAAGGAAACTCAGTTTTCACACTCTATGCTTAGTGCCCTTTGAGTGCCTAGGACTGAAATGAAACTTGGTGAGCATCAAACACAAACGAATGCTCCACATGCGGGTTTCACATGCCACCAACTCCACATTCTCAGGCAACTTCAGCGCCACAGCCGTTTTCAGATAGCCCTCAATGCAAAGGCTCTAGACGCAAATATTGGTGTGAGAGCTAATTCAATCAAGGAAACACTGCATGTTGGTGAAGGGCATATTGAAGAAGGATCCGCTGAGTGGTTCTTGTGGGAGAACAACTCCATTTGGCTCACTAACTTCACACACCATCAGGCTTCCAAGCAGCTCTCAAGGAAACTCAGTTTTCACACTCTATGCTTAGTGCCCTTTGAGTGCCTTCAACTGAAATGAAGCTTGGTGAGCATCCCACACAAATGAATGCTCCACAGGCGGGTTTCACATGCCACCAACTCCACATTCACAGGCAACTTCAGCGCCACAGCCGTTTTCAGAGAGCCCTCAATGCAAAGGCTCTAGATGCAAATATTGGTGTTAGAGCTATTTCAATCAAGGAAACACTGCATGTTGGTGAAGGGCATATTGAAGAAGGATCAGGCGAGTGGTTCTTGTGGGAGAACAATTCCATTTGGCTCACTAACCTCACACACCATCTGGCTTCCAAGCAGCTCTCAAGGAAACTCAGTTTTCACACTCTATGCTTTGTGCCCTTTGAGTGCCTAGGACTGAAATGAAACTAGGTGAGCATCCGACACAAACGATTGCTCCACATGCGGGTGTCACATGCCGCCAACTCCACATTCACAGGCAACTTCAGCGCCACAGCTGTTTTCAGATAGCCCTCAATGTAAAGGCTCTAGACGCAAATATTGGTGTGAGAGCTAATTCAATCAAGGAAACACTGCATGTTGGTGAAGGGCATATTGAAGAAGGATCAGCCGAGTGGTTCTTGTGGGAGAACAACTCCATTTGGCTCACTAACTTCACACACCATCAGGCTTCCAAGCAGCTCTCAAGGAAACTCAGTTTTCACACTCTATGCTTAGTACCCTTTGAGTGCCTAGGACTGAAATGAAACTTGGTGAGCATCCGACACAAACGATTGCTGCACATCCGGGTTTCACATGCCACCAACTCCACATTCACAGGCAACTTCAGCGCCACAGCCGTTTTCAGATAGCCCTCAATGCAAAGGCTCTAGACGCAAATATTGGTGTGAGAGCTAATTCAATCAAGGAAACACTGCATGTTGGTGAAGGGCATATTGAAGAAGGATCTGCCGAGTGGTTCTTGTGGGAGAACAACTCCATTTGGCTCACTAACTTCACACACCATCAGGCTTCCAAGCAGCTCTCAAGGAAACTCAGTTTTCACACTCTATGCTTAGTGCCCTTTGAGTGCATTATCTACGAATGAATCTGGTAGAGCATCCCTCACAAACGAATGCTCCACATGCGGGTTTCACATGCCACCAACTCCACATTCACAGGCAACTTCAGCGCCACAGCTGTTTTCAGATAGCCCTCAATGCAAAGTCTCTAGATGCAAATATTGGTGTGAGAGCTAATTCAATCAAGGAAACACTGCATGTTGGTGAAGGGCATATTGAAGAAGGATCAGGCGAGTGGTTCTTGTGGGAGAACAACTCCATTTGGCTCACTAACTTCACACACCATCAGGCTTCCAAGCAGCTCTCAAGAAAACTCAGTTTTCACACTCTATGCTTAGTGCCCTTTGAGTGCCTAGGACTGAAATGAAGCTTGGTGAGCATCCCACACAAACGAATGCTCCACATGCGGGTTTCACATGCCACCAACTCCACATTCTCAGGCAACTTCAGCGCCAGAGCTGTTTTGAGATAGCCCTCAATGTAAAGGCTCTAGACGCAAATATTGGTGTGAGAGCTAATTCAATCAAGGAAACACTGCATGTTGGTGAAGGGCATATTGAAGAAGGATCAGCCGAGTGGTTCTTGTGGGAGAACAACTCCATTTGGCTCACTAACTTCACACACCATCAGGCTTCCAAGCAGCTCTCAAGGAAACTCAGTTTTCACACTCTATGCTTAGTGCCCTTTGAGTGCATTATCTAGGAATGAACCTGGTAGAGCATCCCACACAAACGAATGCTCCACATGCGGGTTTCACATGCCACCAACTCCACATTCTCAGACAACTTCAGCGCCACAGCAGTTTTCAGACAGCCCTCAATGCAAAGGCTCTAGACGCAAATATTGGTGTGAGAGCTAATGCAATCAAGAAAACACTGCATGTTGGTGAAGGGCATATTGAAGAAGGATCAGCCGAGTGGTTCTTGTGGGAGAACAACTCCATTTGGCTCACTAACTTCACACACCATCAGGCTTCCAAGCAGCTCTCAAGGAAACTCAGTTTTCACACTCTATGCTTAGTGCCCTTTGAGTGCATTATCTAGAATGAACCTGGTAGAGCATCCCACACAAACGAATGCTCCACATGCGGGTTTCACATGCCACCAACTCCACATTCACAGGCAACTTCAGCGCCACAGCGATTTCAGATAGCCCTCAATGCAAAGGCTCTAGACGCAAATATTGGTGTGAGAGCTAATTCAATCAAGGAAACACTGCATGTTGGTGAAGGGCATATTGAAGAAGGATCAGCCGAGTGGTTCTTGTGGGAGAACAACTCCATTTCGCTCACTAACTTCACACACCATCAGGCTTCCAAGCAGCTCTCAAGGAAACTCAGTTTTCACACTCTATGCTTAGTGCCCTTTGAGTGCATTATCTAGGAATGAACCTGGTAGAGCATCCCACACAAACGAATGCTCCACATGCGGGTTTCACATGCCACCAACTCCATATTCTCAGGCAACTTCAGCGCCACAGCCGTTTCAGATAGCCCTCAATGCAAAGGCTCTGGATGCAAATATTGGTGTGAGAGCTAATTCAATCAAGGAAACACTGCATGTTGGTGAAGGGCATATTGAAGAAGGATCAGCCAAATGGTTCTTGTGGGAGAACAACTCCATTTGGCTCACTAACTTCACACACCATCAGGCTTCCAAGCAGCTCTGAAGGAAACTCAGTTTTCACACTCTATGCTTAGTGCCCTTTGAGTGCCTAGGACTGAAATGAAGCTTGGTGAGCATCCCACACAAACGAATGCTCCACATGCGGGTTTCACATGCCACCAACTCCACATTCACAGGCAACTTCAGCGCCGCAGCCGTTTTGAGATAGCCCTCAATGCAAAGGCTCTAGACGCAAATATTGGTGTGAGAGGTAATTCAATCAAGGAAACACTGCATGTTGGTGATGGGCATATTGAAGAAGGATCAGCTGAGTGGTTCTTGTGGGAGAACAACTCCATTTGGCTCACTAACTTCACACACCATCAGGCTTCCAAGCAGCTCTCCAGGAAACTCAGTTTTCACACTCTATGCTTAGTGCCCTTTGAGTACCTAGGACTGAAATGAAACGTGGTGAGCATCCCACACAAACGAATGCTCCACATGCGGGTTTCACATGCCACCAACTCACATTCACAGGCAACGTCAGCGCCACAGCCGTTTTCAGATAGCCCTCAATGCAAGGGCTCTAGACGCATAGTTTGGTGTGAGAGCTAATTCAATCAAGGAAACACTGCATGTTGGTGAAGGACATATTGAAGAAGGATCAGCCAAGTGGTTCTTGTGGGAGAACAACTCCATTTGGCTCACTAACTTCACACACCATCAGGCTTCCAAGCAGCTCTCAAGGGAAACTCAGTTTTCACACTCTATGCTTAGTGCCCTTTGAGTGCCTAGGACTGAAATGAAGCTTGGTGAGCATCCCACACAAACGAATGCTCCACATGCGGGTTTCACATGCCACCAACTCCACATTCACAGGCAACTTCAGCCCCACAGCCGTTTTCAGATAGCCCTCAATGCAAAGGCTCTAGACACAAATATTGGTGTGAGAGCTAATTCAATCAAGGAAACACTGCATGTTGGTGAAGGGCATATTGAAGAAGGATCAGCCGAGTGGTTCTTGTGGGAGAACAACTCCATTTGGCTCACTAACTTCACACCATCAGGCTTCCAAGCAGCTCTCAAGGAAACTCAGTTTTCACACTCTATGCTTAGTGCCCTCTGAGTGCATTATCTAGAAATGAACCTGGTAGAGCATCCCACACAAACGAATGCTCCACATGCGGGTTTCACATGCCACCAACTCCACATTCACAGGCAACTTCAGCGCCACAGCCGTTTTCAGATAGCCCTCAATGCAAAGGCTCTAGACGCAAATATTGGTGTGAGAGCTAATTCAATCAAGGAAACACTGCATGTTGGTGAAGGGCATATTGAAGAAGGATCAGCCGAGTGGTTCATGTGGGAGAACAACTCCATTTGGCTCACTAACTTCACAAACCATCAGGCTTCCAAGCAGCTCTCAAGGAAACTCAGTTTTCACATTCTATGCTTAGTGCCCTTTGAGTATCTAGGACTGAAATGAAACTTGCTGAGCATCAAACACAAACGAATGCTCCACAGGCGGGTTTCACATGCCACCAACTCCACATTCTCAGGCAACTTCTGCGCCGCCGCCGTTTTCAGATAGCCCTCAATGCAAAGGCACTAGACGCAAATATTGGTGTGAGAGCTAATTCAATCAAGGAAACACTGCATGTTGGTGAAGGGCATATTGAAGAAGGATCAGCCGAGTGGTTCTTGTGGGAGAACAACTCCATTTGGCTCACTAACTTCACACACCATCAGGCTTCCAAGCAGCTCTCAAGGAAACTCAGTTTTCACACTCTATGCTTAGTGCCCTTTGAGTGCATTATCTAGGAATGAACCTGGTAGAGCATCCCACAAAAACGAATGCTCCACATGCGGGTTTCACATGCCACCAACTCCACATCTCAGGCAACTTCAGCGCCACAGCAGTTTTCAGACAGCCCTCAATGCAAAGGCTCTGGACGCAAATATTGGTGTGAGAGCTAATGCAATCAAGAAAACACTGCATGTTGGTGAAGGGCATATTGAAGAAGGATCAGCCGAGTGGTTCTTGTGGGAGAACAACTCCATTTGGCTCACTAACTTCACACACCATCAGGCTTCCAAGCAGCTCTCAAGGAACTCAGTTTTCACACTCTATGCTTAGTGCCCTTTGAGTGCATTATCTAGGAATGAACCTGGTAGAGCATCCACACAAACGAATGCTCCACATGCGGGTTTCACATGCCACCAACTCCATATTCTCAGGCAACTTCAGCGCCACAGCCGTTTCAGATAGCCCTCAATGCAAAGGCTCTGGATGCAAATATTGGTGTGAGAGCTAATTCAATCAAGGAAACACTGCATGTTGGTGAAGGGCATATTGAAGAAGGATCAGCCAAATGGTTCTTGTGGGAGAACAACTCCATTTGGCTCACTAACTTCACACACCATCAGGCTTCCAAGACAGCTCTGAAGGAAACTCAGTTTTCACACTCTATGCTTAGTGCCCTTTGAGTGCCTAGGACTGAAATGAAGCTTGGTGAGCATCCCACACAAACGAATGCTCCACATGCGGGTTTCACATGCCACCAACTCCACATTCTCAGGCAACTTCAGCGCCGCAGCCGTTTTGAGATAGCCCTCAATGCAAAGGCTCTAGACGCAAATATTGGTGTGAGAGGTAATTCAATCAAGGAAACACTGCATGTTGGTGATGGGCATATTGAAGAAGGATCAGCTGAGTGGTTCTTGTGGAGAACAACTCCATTTGGCTCACTAACTTCACACACCATCAGGCTTCCAAGCAGCTCTCAGGAAACTCAGTTTTCACACTCTATGCTTAGTGCCCTTTGAGTACCTAGGACTGAAATGAAACGTGGTGAGCATCCCACACAAACGAATGCTCCACATGCGGGTTTCACATGCCACCAACTCCACATTCACAGGCAACTTCAGCGCCACAGCCGTTTTCAGATAGCCCTCAATGCAAGGGCTCTAGACGCATAGTTTGGTGTGAGAGCTAATTCAATCAAGGAAACACTGCATGTTGGTGAAGGACATATTGAAGAAGGATCAGCCAAGTGGTTCTTGTGGGAGAACAACTCCATTTGGCTCACTAACTTCACACACCATCAGGCTTCCAAGCAGCTCTCAAGGAAACTCAGTTTTCACACTCTATGCTTAGTGCCCTTTGAGTGCTAGGACTGAAATGAAGCTTGGTGAGCATCCCACACAAACGAATGCTCCACATGCGGGTTTCACATGCCACCAACTCCACATTCACAGGCAACTTCAGCCCCACAGCCGTTTTCAGATAGCCCTCAATGCAAAGGCTCTAGACACAAATATTGGTGTGAGAGCTAATTCAATCAAGGAAACACTGCATGTTGGTGAAGGGCATATTGAAGAAGGATCAGCCGAGTGGTTCTTGTGGGAGAACAACTCCATTTGGCTCACTAACTTCACACACCATCAGGCTTCCAAGCAGCTCTCAAGGAAACTCAGTTTTCACACTCTATGCTTAGTGCCCTCTGAGTGCATTATCTAGAAATGAACCTGGTAGAGCATCCCACACAAACGAATGCTCCACATGCGGGTTTCACATGCCACCAACTCCACATTCACAGGCAACTTCAGCGCCACAGCCGTTTTCAGATAGCCCTCAATGCAAAGGCTCTAGACGCAAATATTGGTGTGAGAGCTAATTCAATCAAGGAAACACTGCATGTTGGTGAAGGGCATATTGAAGAAGGATCAGCCGAGTGGTTCATGTGGGAGAACAACTCCATTTGGCTCACTAACTTCACAAACCATCAGGCTTCCAAGCAGCTCTCAAGGAAACTCAGTTTTCACATTCTATGCTTAGTGCCCTTTGAGTATCTAGGACTGAAATGAAACTTGCTGAGCATCAACACAAACGAATGCTCCACAGGCGGGTTTCACATGCCACCAACTCCACATTCTCAGGCAACTTCTGCGCCGCCGCCGTTTTCAGATAGCCCTCAATGCAAAGGCTCTGGACGCAAATATTGGTGTGAGAGCTAATGCAATCAAGAAAACACTGCATGTTGGTGAAGGGCATATTGAAGAAGGATCAGCCGAGTGGTTCTTGTGGGAGAACAACTCATTTGGCTCACTAACTTCACACACCATCAGGCTTCCAAGCAGCTCTCAAGGAAACTCAGTTTTCACACTCTATGCTTAGTGCCCTTTGAGTGCATTATCTAGGAATGAACCTGGTAGAGCATCCCACACAAACGAATGCTCCACATGCGGGTTTCACATGCCACCAACTCCACATTCACAGGCAACTTCAGCGCCACAGCGATTTCAGATAGCCCTCAATGCAAAGGCTCTAGACGCAAATATTGGTGTGAGAGCTAATTCAATCAAGGAAACACTGCATGTTGGTGAAGGGCATATTGAAGAAGGATCAGCCGAGTGGTTCTTGTGGGAGAACAACTCCATTTCGCTCACTAACTTCACACACCATCAGGCTTCCAAGCAGCTCTCAAGGAAACTCAGTTTTCACACTCTATGCTTAGTGCCCTTTGAGTGCATTATCTAGGAATGAACCTGTTAGAGCATCCCACACAAACGAATGCTCCACATGCGGGTTTCACATGCCACCAACTCCACATTCACAGGCAACTTCAGCGCTACAGCCGTTTTCAGATAGCCCTCAATGCAAAGGCACTAGACGCAAATATTGGTGTGAGAGCTAATTCAATCAAGGAAACACTGCATGTTGGTGAAGGGCATATTGAAGAAGGATCAGCCGAGTGGTTCTTGTGGGAGAACAACTCCATTTGGCTCACTAACTTCACACACCATCAGGCTTCCAAGCAGCTCTCAAGGAAACTCAGTTTTCACACTCTATGCTTAGTGCCCTTTGAGTGCATTATCTAGGAATGAACCTGGTAGAGCATCCCACACAAACGAATGCTCCACATGCGGGTTTCACATGCCACCAACTCCACATTCTCAGGCAACTTCAGCGCCACAGCAGTTTTCAGACAGCCCTCAATGCAAAGGCTCTGGACGCAAATATTGGTGTGAGAGCTAATGCAATCAAGAAAACACTGCATGTTGGTGAAGGGCATATTGAAGAAGGATCAGCCGAGTGGTTCTTGTGGGAGAACAACTCCATTTGGCTCACTAACTTCACACACCATCAGGCTTCCAAGCAGCTCTCAAGGAAACTCAGTTTTCACACTCTATGCTTAGTGCCCTTTGAGTGCATTATCTAGGAATGAACCTGGTAGAGCATCCCACACAAACGAATGCTCCACATGCGGGTTTCACATGCCACCAACACCATATTCTCAGGCAACTTCAGCGCCACAGCCGTTCTCAGATAGCCCTCAATGTAAAGGCTCTGGATGCAAATATTGGTGTGAGAGCTAATTCAATCAAGGAAACACTGCATGTTGGTGAAGGGCATATTGAAGAAGGATCCGCCGAGTGGTTCTTGTGGGAGAACAACTCCATTTGGCTCACTAACTTCACACACCATCAGGCTTCCAAGCAGCTCTCAAGGAAACTCAGTTTTCACACTCTATGCTTAGTGCCCTTTGAGTGCCTAGGACTGAAATGAAGCTTGGTGAGCATCCCACACAAACGAATGCTCCACATGCGGGTTTCACATGCCACCAACTCCACATTCACAGGCAACTTCAGTGCCGCAGCCGTTTTGAGATAGCCCTCAATGCAAAGGCTCTAGACGCAAATATTGGTGTGAGAGCTAATTCAATCAAGGAAACACTGCATGTTGGTGATGGGCATATTGAAGAAGGATCAGCTGAGTGGTTCTTGTGGGAGAACAACTCCATTTGGCTCACTAACTTCACACACCATCAGGCTTCCAAGCAGCTCTCCAGGAAACTCAGTTTTCACACTCTATGCTTAGTGCCCTTTGAGTACCTAGGACTGAAATGAAACGTGGTGAGCATCCCACACAAACGAATGCTCCACATGCGGGTTTCACATGCCACCAACTCCACATTCACAGGCAACTTCAGCGCCACAGCCGTTTTCAGATAGCCCTCAATGCAAGGGCTCTAGACGCATAGTTTGGTGTGAGAGCTAATTCAATCAAGGAAACACTGCATGTTGGTGAAGGGCATATTGAGAAGGATCAGCCGAGTGGTTCTTGTGGAGAACAACTCCATTTGGCTCACTAACTTCACACACCATCAGGCTTCCAAGCAGCTCTCAAGGAAACTCAGTTTTCACACTCTATGCTTAGTGCCCTTTGAGTGCCTAGGACTGAAATGAAGCTTGGTGAGCATCCCACA
>NW_026696674.1:0-20457 GCF_030435755.1 Ochotona princeps | reverse complement strand
CAATCAAGGAAACACTGCATGTTGGTGAAGGGCATATTGAAGAAGAATCAGCCGCGTGGTTCTTGTGGGAGAACAACTCCATTTGGCTCACTAACTTCACACACCATCAGGCTTCCAAGCAGCTCTCAAGGAAACTCAGTTTTCACACTCTATGCTTAGTGCCCTTTGAGTGCATTATCTAGGAATGAACCTGGTAGAGCATCCCACACAAACGAATGCTCCACATGCGGGTTTCACATACCACCAACTCCACATTCACAGGCAACTTCAGCACCACAGCCGTTTTCAGATAGCCCTCAATGCAAAGGCTCTAGAAGCAAATATTGGTGTGAGAGCAAATTCAATCAAGGAAACACTGCATGTTGGTGAAGGGCATATTGAAGAAGGATCAGCCGAGTGGTTCTTGTGGGAGAACAACTCCATTTGGCTCACTAACTTCACACACCATCAGGCTTCCAAGCAGCTCTCAAGGAAACTCAGTTTTCACACTCTATGCTTAGTGCCCTTTGAGTGCATTATCTAGGAATGAACCTGGTAGAGCATCCCACACAAACGAATGCTCCACATGCGGGTTTCACATGCCACCAACTCCACATTCACAGGCAACTTCAGCGTCACAGCCGTTTTCAGATAGTCCTCAATGCAAAGGCTCTAGACGCAAATATTGGTGTGAGAGCTAATTCAATCAAGGAAACACTGCATGTTGACGAAGGGCATATTGAAGAAGGATCAGCCGAGTGGTTCTTGTGGGAGAACAACTCCATTTGGCTCACTAACTTCACACACCATCAGGCTTCCAAGCAGCTCTCAAGGAAACAGTTTTCACACTCTATGCTTAGTGCCCTTTGAGTGCCTAGGAATAAAACGAAGCTTGGTGAGCATCCCACACAAACGAATGCTCCACATGCGGGTTTCACATGCCACCAACTCCACATTCACAGGCAACTTCAGCGCCACAGCCGTTTTCAGATAGCCCTCAATGCAAAGGCTCTAGACGCAAATATTGGTGTGAGAGCTAATTCAATCAAGGAAACACTGCATGTTGGTGAAGGCCATATTGAAGAAGAATCAGCCGCGTGGTTCTTGTGGGAGAACAACTCCATTTGGCTCACTAACTTCACACACCATCAGGCTTCCAAGCAGCTCTCAAGGAAACTCAGTTTTCACACTCTATGCTTAGTGCCCTTTGAGTGCATTATCTAGGAATGAACCTGGTAGAGCATCCCACACAAACGAATGCTCCACATGCGGGTTTCACATACCTCCAACTCCACATTCACAGGCAACTTCAGCACCACAGCCGTTTTCAGATAGCCCTCAATGCAAAGGCTCTAGAAGCAAATATTGGTGTGAGAGCTAATTCAATCAAGGAAACACTGCATGTTGGCGAAAGGCATATTGAAGAAGGATCAGCCGAGTGGTTCTTGTGGGAGAACAACTCCATTTGGCTCACTAACTTCACACACCATCAGGCTTCCAAGCAGCTCTCAAGGAAACTCAGTTTTCACACTCTATGCTTAGTGCCCTTTGAGTGCATTATCTAGGAATGAACCTGGTAGAGCATCCCACACAAACGAATGCTCCACATGCGGGTTTCACATGCCACCAACTCCACATTCACAGGCAACTTCAGCGCCACAGCCCTTTTCAGATAGCCCTCAATGCAAAGGCTCTAGACGCAAATATTGGTGTGAGAGCTAATTCAATCAAGGAAACACTGCATGTTGGTGAAGGGCATACTGAAGAAGAATCAGCCGAGTGGTTCTTGTGGGAGAACAACTCCATTTGGCTCACTAACTTCACACACCATCAGGCTTCCAAGCAGCTCTCAAGGAAACTCAGTTTTCACACTCTATGCTTAGTGCCCTTTGAGTGCATTATCTAGGAATGAACCTGGTAGAGCATCCCACATAAACGAATGCTCCACATGCGGGTTTCACATGCCACCAACTCCACATTCACAGGCAACTTCAGCGCCACAGCCGTTTTCAGATAGAACTCAATGCAAAGGCTCTAGACGCAAATATTGGTGTGAGAGCTAATTCAATCAAGGAAACAATGCATGTTGGTGAAGGGCATATTGAAGAAGAATCAGCCGAGTGGTTCTTGTGGGAGAACAACTCCATTTGGCTCACTAACTTCACACACCATCAGGCTTCCAAGCAGCTCTCAAGGAAACTCAGTTTTCACACTCTATGCTTAGTGCCCTTTGAGTGCATTATCTAGGAATGAACCTGGTAGAGCATCCCACACAAACGAATGCTCCACATGCGGGTTTCACATGCCACCAACTCCACATTCACAGGCAACTTCAGCGCCACAGCCGTTTTCAGATAGTCCTCAATGCAAAGGCTCTAGACGCAAATATTGGTGTGAGAGCTAATTCAATCAAGGAAACACTGCATGTTGGTGAAGGGCATATTGAAGAAGGATCAGCCGAGTGGTTCTTGTGGGAGAACAACTCCATTTGGCTCACTAACTTCACACACCATCAGGCTTCCAAGCAGCTCTCAAGGAAACAGTTTTCACACTCTATGCTTAGTGCCCTTTGAGTGCCTAGGAATAAAACGAAGCTTGGTGAGCATCCCACACAAACGAATGCTCCACATGCGGGTTTCACATGCCACCAACTCCACATTCACAGGCAACTTCAGCGCCACAGCCGTTTTCAGATAGCCCTCAATGCAAAGGCTCTAGACGCAAATATTGGTGTGAGAGCTAATTCAATCAAGGAAACACTGCATGTTGGTGAAGGGCATATTGAAGAAGGATCAGCCGAGTGATTCTTGTGGGAGAACAACTCCATTTGGCTCACTAACTTCACACACCATCAGGCTTCCAAGCAGCTCTCAGGGAAACTGTTTGCACACTCTATGCTTAGTGCCCTTTGAGTGCATTATCTAGGAATGAACCTGGTAGAGCATCCCACACAAACGAATGCTCCACATGCGGGTTTCACATGCCACCAACTCCACATTCACAGGCAACTTCAGCGCCACAGCCGTTTTCAGATAGCCCTCAATGCAAAGGCTCTAGACGCAAATATTGGTGTGAGAGCTAATTCAATCAAGGAAACACTGCATGTTGGTGAAGGGCATATTGAAGTAGGATCAGCCAAGTGGTTCTTGTGGGAGAACAACTCCATTTGGCTCACTAACTTCACACACCATCAGGCTTCCAAGCAGCTCTCAAGGAAACTCAGTTTTCACACTCTATGCTTAGTGCCCTTTGAGTGCATTATCTAGGAATGAACCTGGTAGAGCATCCCACACAAACGAATGCTCCACATGCGGGTTTCACATACCACCAACTCCACATTCACAGGCAACTGCAGCGCCACAGCCGTTTTCAGATAGCCCTCAATGCAAAGGCTCTAGACGCAAATATTGGTGTGAGAGCTAATTCAATCAAGGAAACACTGCATGTTGGTGAAGGGCATATTGAAGAAGGATCAGCCGAGTGGTTCTTGTGGGAGAACAACTCCATTTGGGCTCACTAACTTCACACAGCATCAGGCTTCCAAGCAGCTCTCAAGGAAACTCAGTTTTCACACTCTATGCTTAGTGCCCTTTGAGTGCATTATCTAGGAATGAACCTGGTAGAGCATCCCACACAAACGAATGCTCCACATGCGGGGTTTCACATGCCACCAACTCCACATTCACAGGCAACTTCAGCGCCACAGCCGTTTTCAGATAGCCCTCAATGCAAAGGCTCTAGACGCAAATATTGGTGTGAGAGCTAATTCAATCAAGGAAACACTGCATGTTGGTGAAGGGCATATTGAAGAAGGATCAGCTGAGTGGTTCTTGTGGGAGAACAACTCCATTTGGCTCACCGCCTTCACACACCATTAGGCTTCCAAGCAGCTCTCAAGGAAACTCAGTTTTCACACTCTATGCTTAGTGCCCTTTGAGTGCATTATCTAGGAATGAACCTGGTAGAGCATCCCACACAAACGAATGCTCCACATGCGGGTGTCACATGCCACCAACTCCACATTCACAGGCAACTTCAGCGCCACAGCCGTTTTCAGATAGCCCTCAATGCAAAGGCTCTAGACGCAAATATTGGTGTGAGAGCTAATTCAATCAAGGAAACACTGCATGTTGGTGAAGGGCATATTGAAGAAGGATCGGCCGAGTGGTTCTTGTGGGAGAACAACTCCATTTGGCTCACTAACCGCACACACCATCAGGCTTCCAAGCAGCTCTCAAGGAAACAGTTTTCACACTCTATGCTTAGTGCCCTTTGAGTGCCTAGGAATAAAACGAAGCTTGGTGAGCATCCCACACAAACGAATGCTCCACATGCGGGTTTCACATGCCACCAACTCCACATTCACAGGCAACTTCAGCGCCACAGCCGTTTTCAGATAGCCCTCAATGCAAAGGCTCTAGACGCAAATATTGGTGTGAGAGCTAATTCAATCAAGGAAACACTGCATGTTGGTGAAGGGCATATTGAAGTAGGATCGGCTGAGTGGTTCTTGTGGGAGAACAATTCCATTTGGCTCACTAACCGCACACACCATCAGGCTTCCAAGCAGCTCTCAAGGAAACTCAGTTTTCACACTCTATGCTTAGTGCCCTTTGAGTGCATTATCTAGGAATGAACCTGGTAGAGCATCGCACACAAACGAATGCTCCACATGCGGGTTTCACATGCCACCAACTCCACATTCACAGGCAACTTCAGCGCCACAGCCGTTTTCAGATAGCCCTCAATGCAAAGGCTCTAGACGCAAATATTGGTGTGAGAGCTAATTCAATCAAGGAAACACTGCATGTTGGTGAAGGGCATATTGAAGAAGGATCAGCCGAGTGATTCTTGTGGGAGAACAACTCCTATTGGCTCACTAACTTCACACACCATCAGGCTTCCAAGCAGCTCTCAAGGAAACTCAGTTTTCACACTCTATGCTTAGTGCCCTTTGAGTGCATTATCTAGGAATGAACCTGGTAGAGCATCCCACACAAACGAATGCTCCACATGCGGGTTTCACATGCCACCAACTCCACATTCACAGGCAACTTCCGCGCCACAGCCGTTTTCAGATAGCCCTCAATGCAAAGGCTCTAGACGCAATTATTGGTGTGAGAGCTAATTCAATCAAGGAAACACTGCATGTTGGTGAAGGGCATATTGAAGAAGGATCAGCCGAGTGGTTCTTGGGGAGAACAACTCCATTTGGCTCACTAACTTCACACACCATCAGGCTTCCAAGCAGCTCTCAAGGAAACTCAGTTTTCACACTCTATGCTTAGTGCCCTTTGAGTGCCTAGGAATAAAACGAAGCTTGGTGAGCATCCCACACAAACGAATGCTCCACATGCGGGTTTCACATGACACCAACTCCACATTCACAGGCAACTTCAGCGCCACAGCCGTTTTCAGATAGCCCTCAATGCAAAGGCTCTAGACGCAAATATTGGTGTGAGAGCTAATTCAATCAAGGAAACACTGCATGTTGGTGAAGGGCATATTGAAGAAGGATCAGCTGAGTGGTTCTTGTGGGAGAACAACTCCATTTGACTCACTGCCTTCACACACCATTAGGCTTCCAATCAGCTCTCAAGGAAACTCAGTTTTCACACTCTATGCTTAGTGCCCTTTGAGGGCCTAGGACTGAAATGAAGCTTGGTGAGCATCCCACACAAACGAATGCTCCACATGCGGGTTTCACATGCCACCAACTCCACATTCACAGGCAACTTCAGCGCCACAGCCGTTTTCAGATAGCCCTCAATGCAAAGGCTCTAGACGCAAATATTGGTGTGAGAGCTAATTCAATCAAGGAAACACTGCATGTTGGCGAAGGGCATATTGAAGAAGGATCAGCCGAGTGGTTCTTGTGGGAGAACAACTCCATTTGGCTCACTAACTTCTCACAACATCAGGCTTCCAAGCAGCTCTCAAGGAAACTCAGTTTTCACACTCTATGCTTAGTGCCCTATGAGTGCCTAGGAATAAAACGAAGCTTGGTGAGCATCCCACACAAACGAATGCTCCACATGCGGGTTTCACATGACACCAACTCCACATTCACAGGCAACTTCAGCGCCACAGCCGTTTTCAGATAGCCCTCAATGCAAAGGCTCTAGAAGCAAATATTGGTGTGAGAGCTAATTCAATCAAGGAAACACTGCATGTTGGTGAAGGGCATATTGAAGAAGGATCAGCTGAGTGGTTCTTGTGGAGAACAACTCCATTTGACTCACTGCCTTCACACACCATTAGGCTTCCAATCAGCTCTCAAGGAAACTCAGTTTTTACACTCTATGCTTAGTGCCCTTTGAGGGCCTAGGACTGAAATGAAGCTTGGTGAGCATCCCACACAAACGAATGCTCCACATGCGGGTTTCACATGCCACCAACTCCACATTCACAGGCAACTTCAGCGCCACAGCCGTTTTCAGATAGCCCTCAATGCAAAGGCTCTAGACGCAAATATTGGTGTGAGAGCTAATTCAATCAAGGAAACACTGCATGTTGGCGAAGGGCATATTGAAGAAGGATCAGCCGAGTGGTTCTTGTGGGAGAACAACTCCATTTGGCTCACTAACTTCACACACCATCAGGCTTCCAAGCAGCTCTCAAGGAAACAGTTTTCACACTCTATGCTTAGTGCCCTTTGAGTGCCTAGGAATAAAACGAAGCTTGGTGAGCATCCCACACAAACGAATGCTCCACATGCGGGTTTCACATGCCACCAACTCCACATTCACAGGCAACTTCAGCGCCACAGCCGTTTTCAGATAGCCCTCAATGCAAAGGCTCTAGACGCAAATATTGGTGTGAGAGCTAATTCAATCAAGGAAACACTGCATGTTGGTGAAGGGCATATTGAAGTAGGATCAGCCGAGTGGTTCTTGTGGGAGAACAACTCCATTTGGCTCACTAACTTCACACACCATCAGGCTTCCAAGCAGCTCTCAAGGAAACTCAGTTTTCACACTCTATGCTTAGTGCCCTTTGAGTGCATTATCTAGGAATGAACCTGGTAGAGCATCCCACACAAACGAATGCTCCACATGCGGGTTTCACATGCCACCAACTCCACATTCACAGGCAACTTCAGCGCCACAGCCGTTTTCAGATAGCCCTCAAGGCAAAGGCTCTAGACGCAAATATTGGTGTGAGAGCTAATTCAATCAAGGAAACACTGCATGTTGGTGAAGGGCATATTGAAGAAGGATCAGCCGAGTGGTTCTTGTGGGAGAACAACTCCATTTGGCTCACTAACTTCACACATCATCAGGCTTCCAAGCAGCTCTCAAGGAAACTCAGTTTTCACACTCTATGCTTAGTGCCCTTTGAGTGCCTAGGACTGAAATGAAGCTTGGTGAGCATCCCACACAAACGAATGCTCCACATGCGGGTTTCACATGCCACCAACTCCACATTCACAGGCAACTTCAGCGCCACAGCCGTTTTCAGATAGCCCTCAATGCAAAGGCTCTAGACGCAAATATTGGTGTGAGAGCTAATTCAATCAAGGAAACACTGCATGTTGGTGAAGGGCATATTGAAGAAGGATCAGCCGAGTGATTATTGTGGGAGAACAACTCCATTTGGCTCACTAACTTCACACACCATCAGGCTTCCAAGCAGCTCTCAGGGAAACTGTTTGCACACTCTATGCTTAGTGCCCTTTGAGTGCATTATCTAGGAATGAACCTGGTAGAGCATCCCACACAAACGAATGCTCCACATGCGGGTTTCACATGCCACCAACTCCACATTCACAGGCAACTTCAGCGCCACAGCCGTTTTCAGATAGCCCTCAATGCAAAGGCTCTAGACGCAAATATTGGTGTGAGAGCTAATTCAATCAAGGAAACACTGCATGTTGGTGAAGGGCATATTGAAGTAGGATCAGCCAAGTGGTTCTTGTGGGAGAACAACTCCATTTGGCTCACTAACTTCACACACCATCAGGCTTCCAAGCAGCTCTCAAGGAAACTCAGTTTTCACACTCTATGCTTAGTGCCCTTTGAGTGCATTATCTAGGAATGAACCTGGTAGAGCATCCTACACAAACGAATGCTCCACATGCGGGTTTCACATGCCACCAACTCCACATTCACAGGCAACTTCAGCGTCACAGCCGTTTTCAGATAGCCCTCAATGCAAAGGCTCTAGACACAAATATTGGTGTGAGAGCTAATTCAATCAAGGAAACACTGCATGTTGGCGAAGGGCATATTGAAGAAGGATCAGCCGAGTGGTTCTTGTGGGAGAACAACTCCATTTGGCTCACTAACTTCACACACCATCAGGCTTCCAAGCAGCTCTCAAGGAAACTCAGTTTTCACACTCTATGCTTAGTGCCCTTTGAGTGCCTAGGAATAAAACGAAGCTTGGTGAGCATCCCACACAAACGAATGCTCCACATGCGGGTTTCACATGACACCAACTCCACATTCACAGGCAACTTCAGCGCCACAGCCGTTTTCAGATAGCCCTCAATGCAAAGGCTCTAGAAGCAAATATTGGTGTGAGAGCTAATTCAATCAAGGAAACACTGCATGTTGGTGAAGGGCATATTGAAGAAGGATCAGCTGAGTGGTTCTTGTGGGAGAACAACTCCATTGGGCTCACTAACTTCACACACCATCAGGCTTCCAATCAGCTCTCAAGCAAACAGTTTTCACACTCTATGCTTAGTGCCCTTCGAGGGCCGAGGACTGAAATGAAGCTTGGTGAGCATCCCACACAAACGAATGCTCCACATGCGGGTTTCACATGCCACCAACTCCACATTCACAGGCAACTTCAGCGCCACAGCCGTTTTCAGATAGCCCTCAATGCAAAGGCTCTAGACGCAAATATTGGTGTGAGAGCTAATTCAATCAAGGAAACACTGCATGTTGGCGAAGGGCATATTGAAGAAGGATCAGCCGAGTGGTTCTTGTGGGAGAACAACTCCATTTGGCTCACTAACTTCACACACCATCAGGCTTTCAAGCAGCTCTCAAGGAACCTCAGTTTTCACACTCTATGCTTAGTGCCCTTTGAGTGCCTAGGAATAAAAAGAAGCTTGGTGAGCATCCCACACAAACGAATGCTCCACATGCGGGTTTCACATGCCACCAACTCCACATTCACAGGCAACTTCAGCGCCACAGCCGTTTTCAGATAGCCCTCAATGCAAAGGCTCTAGACGCAAATATTGGTGTGAGAGCTAATTCAATCAAGGAAACACTGCATGTTGGTGAAGGGCATATTGAAGTAGGATCAGCCGAGTGGTTCTTGTGGGAGAACAACTCCATTTGGCTCACTAACTTCACACACCATCAGGCTTCCAAGCAGCTCTCAAGGAAACTCAGTTTTCACACTCTATGCTTAGTGCCCTTTGAGTGCATTATCTAGGAATGAACCTGGTAGAGCATCCCACACAAACGAATGCTCCACATGCGGGTTTCACATGCCACCAACTCCACATTCACAGGCAACTTCAGCGCCACAGCCGTTTTCAGATAGCCCTCAAGGCAAAGGCTCTAGACGCAAATATTGGTGTGAGAGCTAATTCAATCAAGGAAACACTGCATGTTGGTGAAGGGCATATTGAAGAAGGATCAGCCGAGTGGTTCTTGTGGGAGAACAACTCCATTTGGCTCACTAACTTCACACATCATCAGGCTTCCAAGCAGCTCTCAAGGAAACTCAGTTTTCACACTCTATGCTTAGTGCCCTTTGAGTGCCTAGGACTGAAATGAAGCTTGGTGAGCATCCCACACAAACGAATGCTCCACATGCGGGTTTCACATGCCACCAACTCCACATTCACAGGCAACTTCAGCGCCACAGCCGTTTTCAGATAGCCCTCAATGCAAAGGCTCTAGACGCAAATATTGGTGTGAGAGCTAATTCAATCAAGGAAACACTGCATGTTGGTGAAGGGCATATTGAAGAAGGATCAGCCGAGTGATTATTGTGGGAGAACAACTCCATTTGGCTCACTAACTTCACACACCATCAGGCTTCCAAGCAGCTCTCAGGGAAACTGTTTGCACACTCTATGCTTAGTGCCCTTTGAGTGCATTATCTAGGAATGAACCTGGTAGAGCATCCCACACAAACGAATGCTCCACATGCGGGTTTCACATGCCACCAACTCCACATTCACAGGCAACTTCAGCGCCACAGCCGTTTTCAGATAGCCCTCAATGCAAAGGCTCTAGACGCAAATATTGGTGTGAGAGCTAATTCAATCAAGGAAACACTGCATGTTGGTGAAGGGCATATTGAAGTAGGATCAGCCAAGTGGTTCTTGTGGGAGAACAACTCCATTTGGCTCACTAACTTCACACACCATCAGGCTTCCAAGCAGCTCTCAAGGAAACTCAGTTTTCACACTCTATGCTTAGTGCCCTTTGAGTGCATTATCTAGGAATGAACCTGGTAGAGCATCCTACACAAACGAATGCTCCACATGCGGGTTTCACATGCCACCAACTCCACATTCACAGGCAACTTCAGCGTCACAGCCGTTTTCAGATAGCCCTCAATGCAAAGGCTCTAGACACAAATATTGGTGTGAGAGCTAATTCAATCAAGGAAACACTGCATGTTGGCGAAGGGCATATTGAAGAAGGATCAGCCGAGTGGTTCTTGTGGGAGAACAACTCCATTTGGCTCACTAACTTCACACACCATCAGGCTTCCAAGCAGCTCTCAAGGAAACTCAGTTTTCACACTCTATGCTTAGTGCCCTTTGAGTGCCTAGGAATAAAACGAAGCTTGGTGAGCATCCCACACAAACGAATGCTCCACATGCGGGTTTCACATGACACCAACTCCACATTCACAGGCAACTTCAGCGCCACAGCCGTTTTCAGATAGCCCTCAATGCAAAGGCTCTAGAAGCAAATATTGGTGTGAGAGCTAATTCAATCAAGGAAACACTGCATGTTGGTGAAGGGCATATTGAAGAAGGATCAGCTGAGTGGTTCTTGTGGGAGAACAACTCCATTGGGCTCACTAACTTCACACACCATCAGGCTTCCAATCAGCTCTCAAGCAAACAGTTTTCACACTCTATGCTTAGTGCCCTTCGAGGGCCGAGGACTGAAATGAAGCTTGGTGAGCATCCCACACAAACGAATGCTCCACATGCGGGTTTCACATGCCACCAACTCCACATTCACAGGCAACTTCAGCGCCACAGCCGTTTTCAGATAGCCCTCAATGCAAAGGCTCTAGACACAAATATTGGTGTGAGAGCTAATTCAATCAAGGAAACACTGCATGTTGGCGAAGGGCATATTGAAGAAGGATCAGCCGAGTGGTTCTTGTGGGAGAACAACTCCATTTGGCTCACTAACTTCACACACCATCAGGCTTCCAAGCAGCTCTCAAGGAAACAGTTTTCACACTCTATGCTTAGTGCCCTTTGAGTGCCTAGGAATAAAAAGAAGCTTGGTGAGCATCCCACACAAACGAATGCTCCACATGCGGGTTTCACATGCCACCAACTCCACATTCACAGGCAACTTCAGCGCCACAGCCGTTTTCAGATAGCCCTCAATGCAAAGGCTCTAGACGCAAATATTGGTGTGAGAGCTAATTCAATCAAGGAAACACTGCATGTTGGTGAAGGGCATATTGAAGAAGGATCGGCCGAGTGGTTCTTGTGGGAGAACAATTCCATTTGGCTCACTAACCGCACACACCATCAGGCTTCCAAGCAGCTCTCAAGGAAACTCAGTTTTCACACTCTATGCTTAGTGCCCTTTGAGTGCATTATCTAGGAATCAACCTGGTAGAGCATCGCACACAAACGAATGCTCCACATGCGGGTTTCACATGCCACCAACTCCACATTCACAGGCAACTTCAGCGCCACAGCCGTTTTCAGATAGCCCTCAAGGCAAAGGCTCTAGACGCAAATATTGGTGTGAGAGCTAATTCAATCAAGGAAACACTGCATGTTGGTGAAGGGCATATTGAAGAAGGATCAGCCGAGTGGTTCTTGTGGGAGAACAACTCCATTTGACTCACTGCCTTCACACACCATTAGGCTTCCAATCAGCTCTCAAGGAAACTCAGTTTTTACACTCTATGCTTAGTGCCCTTTGAGGGCCTAGGACTGAAATGAAGCTTGGTGAGCATCACACACAAACGAATGCTCCACATGCGGGTTTCACATGCCACCAACTCCACATTCACAGGCAACTTCAGCACCACAGCCGTTTTCAGATAGCCCTCAATGCAAAGGCTCTAGACGCAAATATTGGTGTGAGAGCTAATTCAATCAAGGAAACACTGCATGTTGGCGAAGGGCATATTGAAGAAGGATCAGCCGAGTGGTTCTTGTGGGAGAACAACTCCATTTGGCTCACTAACTTCACACACCATCAGGCTTCCAAGCAGCTCTCAAGGAAACAGTTTTCACACTCTATGCTTAGTGCCCTTTGAGTGCCTAGGAATAAAACGAAGCTTGGTGAGCATCCCACACAAACGAATGCTCCACATGCGGGTTTCACATGCCACCAACTCCACATTCACAGGCAACTTCAGCGCCACAGCCGTTTTCAGATAGCCCTCAATGCAAAGGCTCTAGACGCAAATATTGGTGTGAGAGCTAATTCAATCAAGGAAACACTGCATGTTGGTGAAGGGCATATTGAAGAAGGATCGGCCGAGTGGTTCTTGTGGGAGAACAATTCCATTTGGCTCACTAACTTCACACACAATCAGGCTTCCAAGCAGCTCTCAAGGAAACTCAGTTTTCACACTCTATGCTTAGTGCCCTTTGAGTGCATTATCTAGGAATGAACCTGGTAGACCATTGCACACAAACGTATGCTCCACATGCGGGTTTCACATGCCACCAACTCCACATTCACAGGCAACTTCAGCGCCACAGCCATTTTCAGATAGCCCTCAATGCAAAGGCTCTAGACGCAAATATTGGTGTGAGAGCTAATTCAATCAAGGAAACACTGCATGTTGGTGAAGGGCATATTGAAGTAGGATCAGCCGAGTGGTTCTTGTGGGAGAACAACTCCATTTGGCTCACTAACTTCACACACCATCAGGCTTCCAAGCAACTTCCAAGGAAACTCAGTTTTCACACTCTATGCTTAGTGCCCTTTGAGTGCATTATCTAGGAATGAACCTCTCAGAGCATTCCACACAAACGAATGCTCCACATGCGGGTTTCACATGCCAACAACTCCACATTCACAGGCAACTTCAGCGCCACAGCCGTTTTCAGATAGCCCTCAATGCAAAGGCTCTAGACGCAAATATTCGTGTGAGAGCTAATTCAATCAAGGAAACACTGCATGTTGGTGAAGGGCATATTGAAGAAGAATCGGCCGAGTGGTTCTTGTGGGAGAACAACTCCATTTGGCTCACTAACTTCACACACCATCAGGCTTCCAAGCAGCTCTCAAGGAAACTCAGTTTTCACACTCTATGCTTAGTGCCCTTTGAGTGCATTATCTAGGAATGAACCTGGTAGAGCATCCCACACAAACGAATGCTCCACATGCGGGTTTCACATGCCACCAACTCCACACTCACAGGCAACTTCAGCGCCACAGCCGTTTTCAGATAGCCCTCAATGCAAAGGCTCTAGACGCAAATATTGTTGTGAGAGCTAATTCAATCAAGGAAACACTGCATGTTGGTGAAGGGCATATTGAAGTAGGATCAGCCAAGTGGTTCTTGTGGGAGAACAACTCCATTTGGCTCACTAACTTCACACACCATCAGGCTTCCAAGCAGCTCTCAAGGAAACTCAGTTTTCACACTCTATGCTTAGTGCCCTTTGAGTGCATTATCTAGGAATGAACCTGGTAGAGCATCCCACACAAACGAATGCTCCACATGCGGGTTTCACATGCCACCATCTCCACATTCACAGGCAACTTCAGCGTCACAGCCGTTTTCAGATAGCCCTCAATGCAAAGGCTCTAGACACAAATATTGGTGTGAGAGCTAATTCAATCAAGGAAACACTGCATGTTGGCGAAGGGCATATTGAAGTAGGATCAGCCGAGTGGTTCTTGTGGGAGAACAACTCCATTTGGCTCACTAACTTCACACACCATCAGGCTTCCAAGCAGCTCTCAAGGAAACTCAGTTTTCACACTCTATGCTTAGTGCCCTTTGAGTGCCTAGGAATAAAACGAAGCTTGGTGAGCATCCCACACAAACCAATGCTCCACATGCGGGTTTCACACGCCACCAACTCCACATTCACAGGCAACTTCAGCGCCACAGCTGTTTTCAGATAGCCCTCAATGCAAAGGCTCTAGACGCAAATATTGGTGTGAGAGCTAATTCAATCAAGGAAACACTGCATGTTGGTGAAGGGCATATTGAAGAAGGATCAGCTGAGTGGTTCTTGTGGGAGAACAACTCCTTTGGACTCACTGCCTTCACACACCATTAGGCTTCCAAGCAGCTCTCAAGGAAACTCAGTTTTCACACTCTATGCTTAGTGCCCTTTGAGGGCCTAGGCCTGAAATGAAGCTTGGTGAGCATCCCACACAAACGAATGCTCCACATGCGGGTTTCACATGCCAACAACTCCACATTCACAGGCAACTTCAGCGCGACAGCCGTTTTCAGATAGCCCTCAATGCAAAGGCTCTAGACGCAAATATTGGTGTGAGAGCTAATTCAATCAAGGAAACACTGCATGTTGGTGAAGGGCATATTGAAGTAGGATCAGCCGAGTGGTTCTTGTGGGAGAACAACCCCATTTTGCTCACTAACCTCACACACCATCAGGCTTCCAAGCAGCTCTCAAGGAAACTCAGTTTTCACACTCTATGCTTAGTGCCCCTGAGTGCATTATCTAGGAATGAACCTGGTAGAGCATCCCACACAAACGAATGCTCCACATGCGGGTTTCACATGCCACCAACTCCACATTCACAGGCAACTTCAGCGCCACAGCCGTTTTCAGATAGCCCTCAATGCAAACGCTCTAGACACAAATATTGGTGTGAGAGCTAATTCAATCAAGGAAACACTGCATGTTGGTGAAGGGCATATTGAAGAAGAATCAGCCGAGTGGTTCTTGTGGGAGAACAACTCCATTTGGCTCACTAACTTCACACACCATCAGGCTTCCAAGCAGCTCTCAAGGAAACTCAGTTTTCACACTCTATGCTTAGTGCCCTTTGAGTGCTTTATCTAGGAATGAACCTGGTAGAGCATCCCACACAAACGAATGCTCCACATGCGGGTTTCACATACCACCAACTCCACATTCACAGGCAACTTCAGCACCACAGCCGTTTTCAGATAGCCCTCAATGCAAAGGCTCTAGACGCAAATATTGGTTTGAGAGCTAATTCAATCAAGGAAACACTGCATGTTGGTGAAGGGCATATTGAAGAAGGATCAGCCGAGTGGTTCTTGTGGGAGAACAACTCCATTTGGCTCACTAACTTCACACACCATCAGGCTTCCAAGCAGCTCTCAAGGAAACTCAGTTTTCACACTCTATGCTTAGTGCCCTTTGAGTGCCTAGGAATAAAACGAAGCTTGGTGAGCATCCCACACAAACGAATGCTCCACATGCGGGTTTCACATGCCACCAACTCCACATTCACAGGCAACTTCAGCGCCACAGCCGTTTTCAGATAGCCCTCAATGCAAAGGCTCTAGACGCAAATATTGGTGTGAGAGCTAATTCAATCAAGGAAACACTGCATGTTGGTGAAGGGCATATTGAAGTAGGATCAGCCGAGTGGTTCTTGTGGGAGAACAACCCCATTTTGACAACTAACCTCACACACCATCAGGCTTCCAAGCAGCTCTCAAGGAAACTCAGCTTTCACACACTATGCTTAGTGCCCCTGAGTGCATTATCTAGGAATGAACCTGGTAGAGCATCCCACACAAACGAATGCTCCACATGCGGGTTTCACATGCTACCAACTCCACATTCACAGGCAACTTCAGCGCCACAGCCGTTTTCAGATAGCCCTCAATGCAAACGCTCTAGACACAAATATTGGTGTGAGAGCTAATTCAATCAAGGAAACACTGCATGTGGGCGAAGGGCATATTGAAGAAGGATCAGTCGAGTGGTTCTTGTGGGAGAACAACTCCATTGGGCTCACTAACTTCACACACCATCAGGCTTCCAAGCAGCTCTCAAGGAAACAGTTTTAACACTCTATGCTTAGTGCCCTTTGAGCGCCTAGGACTGAAATGAAGCTTGGTGAGCATCCCACACAAAGCAATGCTCCACATGCGGGTTTCACATGCCACCAACTCCACATTCACAGGCAACTTCAGCGCCACAGCCATTTTCAGATAGCCCTCAATGCAAAGGCTCTAGACGCAAATATTGGTGTGAGAGCTAATTCAATCAAGGAAACACTGCATGTTGGTGAAGGGCATATTGAAGTAGGATCAGCCGAGTGCTTCTTGTGGGAGAACAACTCCATTTGGCTCACTAACTTCACACACCATCAGGCTTCCAAGCAACTTCCAAGGAAACTCAGTTTTCACACTCTATGCTTAGTGCCCTTTGAGTGCATTATCTAGGAATGAACCTCTCAGAGCATTCCACACAAACGAATGCTCCACATGCGGGTTTCACATGCCAACAACTCCACATTCACAGGCAACTTCAGCGCCACAGCCGTTTTCAGATAGCCCTCAATGCAAAGGCTCTAGACGCAAATATTCGTGTGAGAGCTAATTCAATCAAGGAAACACTGCATGTTGGTGAAGGGCATATTGAAGAAGAATCGGCCGAGTGGTTCTTGTGGGAGAACAACTCCATTTGGCTCACTAACTTCACACACCATCAGGCTTCCAAGCAGCTCTCAAGGAAACTCAGTTTTCACACTCTATGCTTAGTGCCCTTTGAGTGCATTATCTAGGAATGAACCTGGTAGAGCATCCCACACAAACGAATGCTCCACATGCGGGTTTCACATGCCACCAACTCCACACTCACAGGCAACTTCAGCGCCACAGCCGTTTTCAGATAGCCCTCAATGCAAAGGCTCTAGACGCAAATATTGTTGTGAGAGCTAATTCAATCAAGGAAACACTGCATGTTGGTGAAGGGCATATTGAAGTAGGATCAGCCAAGTGGTTCTTGTGGGAGAACAACTCCATTTGGCTCACTAACTTCACACACCATCAGGCTTCCAAGCAGCTCTCAAGGAAACTCAGTTTTCACACTCTATGCTTAGTGCCCTTTGAGTGCATTATCTAGGAATGAACCTGGTAGAGCATCCCACACAAACGAATGCTCCACATGCGGGTTTCACATGCCACCATCTCCACATTCACAGGCAACTTCAGCGTCACAGCCGTTTTCAGATAGCCCTCAATGCAAAGGCTCTAGACACAAATATTGGTGTGAGAGCTAATTCAATCAAGGAAACACTGCATGTTGGCGAAGGGCATATTGAAGTAGGATCAGCCGAGTGGTTCTTGTGGGAGAACAACTCCATTTGGCTCACTAACTTCACACACCATCAGGCTTCCAAGCAGCTCTCAAGGAAACTCAGTTTCACACTCTATGCTTAGTGCCCTTTGAGTGCCTAGGAATAAAACGAAGCTTGGTGAGCATCCCCCACAAACCAATGCTCCACATGCGGGTTTCACACGCCACCAACTCCACATTCACAGGCAACTTCAGCGCCACAGCCGTTTTCAGATAGCCCTCAATGCAAAGGCTCTAGACGCAAATATTGGTGTGAGAGCTAATTCAATCAAGGAAACACTGCATGTTGGTGAAGGGCATATTGAAGAAGGATCAGCTGAGTGGTTCTTGTGGGAGAACAACTCCTTTGGACTCACTGCCTTCACACACCATTAGGCTTCCAAGCAGCTCTCAAGGAAACTCAGTTTTCACACTCTATGCTTAGTGCCCTTTGAGGGCCTAGGCCTGACATGAAGCTTGGTGAGCATCCCACACAAACGAATGCTCCACATGCGGGTTTCACATGCCACCAACTCCACATTCACAGGCAACTTCAGCGCCACAGCCGTTTTCAGATAGCCCTCAATGCAAAGGCTCTAGACGCAAATATTGGTGTGAGAGCTAATTCAATCAAGGAAACACTGCATGTTGGTGAAGGGCATATTGAAGTAGGATCAGCCGAGTGGTTCTTGTGGGAGAACAACCCCATTTTGCTCACTAACCTCACACACCATCAGGCTTCCAAGCAGCTCTCAAGGAAACTCAGTTTTCACACTCTATGCTTAGTGCCCCTGAGTGCATTATCTAGGAATGAACCTGGTAGAGCATCCCACACAAACGAATGCTCCACATGCGGGTTTCACATGCCACCAACTCCACATTCACAGGCAACTTCAGCGCCACAGCCGTTTTCAGATAGCCCTCAATGCAAACGCTCTAGACACAAATATTGGTGTGAGAGCTAATTCAATCAAGGAAACACTGCATGTTGGTGAAGGGCATATTGAAGAAGGATCAGCCGAGTGGTTCTTGTGGGAGAACAACTCCATTTGGCTCACTAACTTCACACACCATCAGGCTTCCAAGCAGCTCTCAAGGAAACTCAGTTTTCACACTCTATGCTTAGTGCCCTTTGAGTGCCTAGGAATAAAACGAAGCTTGGTGAGCATCCCACACAAACGAATGCTCCACATGCGGGTTTCACATGCCACCAACTCCACATTCACAGGCAACTTCAGCGCCACAGCCGTTTTCAGATAGCCCTCAATGCAAAGGCTCTAGACGCAAATATTGGTGTGAGAGCTAATTCAATCAAGGAAACACTGCATGTTGGTGAAGGGCATATTGAAGTAGGATCAGCCGAGTGGTTCTTGTGGGAGAACAACCCCATTTTGACAACTAACCTCACACACCATCAGGCTTCCAAGCAGCTCTCAAGGAAACTCAGTTTTCACACTCTATGCTTAGTGCCCCTGAGTGCATTATCTAGGAATGAACCTGGTAGAGCATCCCACACAAACGAATGCTCCACATGCGGGTTTCACATGCTACCAACTCCACATTCACAGGCAACTTCAGCGCCACAGCCGTTTTCAGATAGCCCTCAATGCAAACGCTCTAGACACAAATATTGGTGTGAGAGCTAATTCAATCAAGGAAACACTGCATGTGGGCGAAGGGCATATTGAAGAAGGATCAGTCGAGTGGTTCTTGTGGGAGAACAACTCCATTGGGCTCACTAACTTCACACACCATCAGGCTTCCAAGCAGCTCTCAAGGAAACAGTTTTAACACTCTATGCTTAGTGCCCTTTGAGTGCCTAGGACTGAAATGAAGCTTGGTGAGCATCCCACACAAAGCAATGCTCCACATGCGGGTTTCACATGCCACCAACTTCACATTCACAGGCAACTTCAGCGCCACAGCCGTTTTCAGATAGCCCTCAATGCAAAGGCTCTAGACGCAAATATTGGTGTGAGAGCTAATTCAATCAAGGAAACACTGCATGTTGGTGAAGGGCATATTGAAGAAGGATCGGCCGAGTGGTTCTTGTGGGAGAACAATTCCATTTGGCTCACTAACCGCACACACCATCAGGGTTCCAAGCAGCTCTCAAGGAAACTCAGTTTTCACACTCTATGCTTAGTGCCCTTTGAGTGCATTATCTAGGAATGAACCTGGTAGAGCATCGCACACAAACGAATGCTCCACATGCGTGTTTTACATGCCACCAACTCCACATTCACAGGCAACTTCAGCGCCACAGCCGTTTTCAGATAGCCCTCAATGCAAAGGCTCTAGACGCAAATATTGGTGTGAGAGCTAATTCAATCAAGGAAACACTGCATGTTGGTGAAGTGCATATTGAAGTAGGATCAGCCGAGTGGTTCTTGTGGGAGAACAACTCCATTTGGCTCACTAACTTCACACACCATCAGGCTTCCAAGCAGCTCTCAAGGAAACTCAGTTTTCACACTCTATGCTTAGTGCCCTTTGAGTGCATTATCTAGGAATGAACCTGGTAGAGCATCCCACACAAACGAATGCTCCACATGCGGGTTTCACATGCCACCAACTCCACATTCACAGGCAACTTCAGCGCCACAGCCGTTTTCAGATAGCCCTCAATGCAAAGGCTCTAGACGCAAATATTGGTGTGAGAGCTAATTCAATCAAGGAAACACTGCATGTTGGTGAAGGGCATATTGAAGAAGGATCAGCCGAGTGGTTCTTGTGGGAGAACAACTCCATTTGGCTCACTAACTTCACACACCATCAGGCTTCCAAGCAGCTCTCAGGGAAACTCAGTTTTCACACTCTATGCTTAGTGCCCTTTCAGTGCATTATCTAGGAATGAACCTGGTAGAGCATCCCACACAAACGAATGCTCCACATGCGGGTTTCACATGCCACCAACTCCACATTCACAGGCAACTTCAGCGCCACAGCCGTTTTCAGATAGCCCTCAATGCAAAGGCTCTAGACGCAAATATTGGTGTGAGAGCTAATTCAATCAAGGAAACACTGCATGTTGGTGA
>NW_026696673.1:0-26321 GCF_030435755.1 Ochotona princeps | reverse complement strand
TTGTGGCTTCCTCGCAGCACGAGCTTTCAAGGAGTATGAACTCGTAAAAGTGCAGCTACCTCGTTTGTAGGGGGACAACAAGCCTTTCAGGAGAGTAGGAGGGTGCTAGTACGGAATCCAGTGCCAAATCGGATCGACGGCCTTCTCCCTTTGCAAACGACGACACAAACGAGGGACGCCAGCAATCGAGGGGATGACGGGGGCAGTATGAATGACCCCATAGTAGGATCGCTCTACTTGGGAGAAAAGAGCGGACGGTTTCACAGTCAAGAATGCCACCTGCGGCTGCAAAAGAGTTTATTCGACGCCCCTCTACCCTGTCTAATTTCGTTTACCTGGCTCGGGCGCCATGTCAGGTAACTGCGTGGTAGTAGTATTCCTTACAGAACCGGGCTTCCCCCAAATTCTGTTGAAGTGAACCGACAAAAGTCACCAAGCTCGAAGTACTCTACTACATTTGACGGTGGCAAGATGCATGAGTGCGCTTTGCAGCGTGTCCAGTGCTCGCGACGTTCCCGCCAAGTCCCTAGTTCCCAAAATTCTGCAAGGAATTCTATCACGATGATGCAGCGTTTGAGGCTGCCGCGCATGCTCTTTATGTGGCGGCCCGTTTCTACCATCGTGTTCAAAGTATATTTCTACACGTCCGAAATCCCAGGCGTGTCCGCAAACGTATAGTCGGTCGCTTCTCCCATACATCTCGGTGTGCATCACTGATATGTCCCCTGTCGTTACTGAATGCGTATGTTTCAAAAGCCCTAATAGCAATGACCACGATCATTTCTTGTAGTCAAATTCTCTATCAGAGGCAAGAGAGGGGCAGACTGAGGTTACTGCGTGCTTGTGCACATGCAGCTGCCCAGTGACCATCTTTATTGCTAGTCGGTAGCCCCCGCGTTGCTCCAGCTGAATGCACCACGCGTTACTCTAGCTGAACAGACCGCGCATCCGGTGGCGACAGGGACACGAGAGGCGTCGTCGCCTACTGCACGGAATTACTGGATTGTCTTTGGTGTAAACATGAAGATATCTACGAACGTGTAACAAGCGACTCTATACATGGATGTCGGAGGTGGGATGAGACGTTAGGGAACCACGTAGGCGCGACAAGGTTCAAGTGGAGAGTTACTAATGAGGATCGATGTCAGCCCATGTGTTCGCCGCCACACACGACTGTAATTCAATGCCATACAAGTCACAGACGTCTATTCACGGATCATCGCGAGCTTCACGGAGAATTCAGGTGCCTTAATTTTTCTGTGCATCTCACTGAGCTTTCTGAAAGTCCCTTGTGGCGCGTATCAGAATTCTAGGCAATAGTAAAAATGGCCGTACTACAGATGGCGTGAAGGTTTATCGGGGTTTTTCCTCAAGTGCAATCCGGCCGCTGGTGCGCACCGAGACAACCACAATTTTACCAGTCGTTTCCTGATTGAAGGTCGTAGACGCGGGTGAACGTGTGCGAGCCTGTATGCGACTACCTGTAGGCCGATCTGATGGTGCTACAGGTGATGACGAGTGGCTTCCAGCTGACCTCTGGAGGCCACCTGGAAATCGTGCTTCTAGGACATACACAATCTTATACGTGCCAGTACCGAGATTATCAACCTGTGTGCCAGCCGCTGGGATCTGCCATTACCTCGTTTACTTGTAGATGGCCGCAAAAGTCCGCTGAGGGTGCCGGATTGCTGTTCCGAGTGTTGACACCGCTCTCACCTCGCCGGCAACGCCACCACTCCCTCACGGGCGTATAATACAGTCACAGACTACTACCACCGCTCTACTGAATTCTACTCACTTGACCAGTCACCGCATAGAACACCGCAGTATCTCCTTCTAAGCATATCGAAGCGTAATGGGCACAGGCACTCGAATTCCTGCGCTGGCGGGAACTATCACGGCCCCAGCTTCAAGAGAATGCGCATAGTCGAGTACTGCACACAGTCGAGTACCAGCAGAGTGAGCAATACACGCAGTATACGAAGAACAAGCACCAGAGTTCACCTGCCAGGCCCTCGGCCTCGGAACCAGACAGATCGGCGTATAGGTTCAATACAGAGAACCCCAGAATGTGCTTTTATGCTCAGAGAGGAAGCAAAGCGTCTAGCAACGTTTGGGAGAAACTGCCGAAAAGCTTTACTACTAGGAAACCAGCGAAAAATGACACATACACGTCGTCGAGAAGCAGCGCCCTGTCGCTATCACGTGTCGACGCGTGTGGCGGGGAAAAGGCAGGATAGGAGCACATGGCCGTGGCAATACCCATCAATACAGTGTACTGTCGCTCTTGCGCGCCCCTAGGGTACATGCAGCATGCGTGAACGTACCTTGATGAAGTGTACTAGAAGGGATGCGCAAATATATCCCAGCAGTACATGACAGACGCCCACATTGACAACCTGTAGACAAGCACATGCTCAATTCAACTGACAGAAGATCCTGCTAGCTTTGCACTGTTGATCATTTGAAGTAAGCAAGTTATGCGTTTTTTTGCGTTTAGCAAGCTTGATACTTACAGTGTTCATGTAAGCGACTCTTCCATAGACGACAGTCAACCGTGAGAACATGTCGCAACCCATCGTTTTTAATGTGCGCATGTACTTAAATATAGAGCCGTGCAGCACCAATATATCTCTTAACGACTGAACTCAAGAACGTCGCACGTTTCGCAACATCAGACAGCTATCTCTTACTCGCTGACTACGAAGGAGCGAATGCTCTGAGGCACAGCCGCTGTCTTGGGCGGCACAGACAAGGCGGGGCCAACCGCGGTCATCGCTAGTACCTGCGCCGTCGGGGACGATGACTGAAAGAGGTATATCGACTCCATTCTGTGAGCTAGAAGGAGTCGTTAACGGGTGTAGGACGATTCTGATAAGGTCTCAGGTGTTCCAATCATATTCTGTACACCTTAGATACCATAATCAGCACAATTCGGACGTGCTCAACCGCGCATGCAGATTTCGGCAGGTCTGTATCACGAAGGGCGTACCCAGGTGGACTACCAGTCCCCGTATGGCTGCTAAAGAGCCGTTGCGCTTGGCGCTCGTTTTTATGCAGGTTTATGTGCTGTGGATGTCTGCACACCTCGGTGGGGAGAAAAGCTAGCGGCAGGACGCTCGCTCAAAGCTGTCCGCATGCCGTGTGAACACCATCTAAAACTGGCTTCCCCGAATACGTCAACCTACTGAACTCTGCACGGAGAAGGGACGACCAGGTGAGGAACAAGAGCTCTACATAGAGCTCGTGTGGCACTCATGCGAACGTCTTTATGCAGAAGGGTATATTCTTTTTGCGAGCCCCGCTAGACCTGACCTATATCGAGAGCTTGGCTGTACTTGCAACGCTTCATGTGAGCTTACACAGATTGTAGTGCATTCGCATGCAGGATGGTGTCGAGCTTAGTTCTACTGGATATGCATCTAGAGTGGCAGGACACAATAGCGGACCTCCTAATCTTCATGGGATCCCGAAGGACAGCCAGAGAAGTGCAAGCGTGCAACTCTGTAGGCCGCTTTTCTAGGATAAAAGGCGTGCCCGCATGGGCTTCATAGGAATTTTTGCATCCTCTACCGAAATTGGTGTGACTTCGTACTCTGATATATCGTATGTCTGCAACTCGCAACCCTGGTCAACTGCCGAGTGTCGAACTCTCCAGCGTTCGCGAAGCGCGCTTCCGTGACTTCGCTCCTATCACTGTACGCTTACCAGCACAAGTCGTGGTCCTTTGAAGGATCCAGCCGAGACTCGGTATCAACCTCTGCTCAGCAAAAGGTTGTGTTGAGGCGCTCATCGCAAGGGTGAGTTTGGCACGTTTTTGTCGGGGGCCTCAGAATCTAGCATTGATGACTGCAAAGCGTGGCGCGCTTCTACCCATCGTTACGCTAGCGTGGACGCTGGTAACTCCATCAGAGCAAATGCGCATATTCTAGTTAGGGGTGGTGATCTTGGGATGCGGTATTGTGTCTGGTTCAGTTTTCCAGTCTCGCCAATATCCTGCTGGGGGGAAGGCGCAGATTCCTGGGGGATCAGAAAGGGTCTTTGTAGTAGACAGATGTTCAGGATGTCACATGCCTCGGGCATAACAGCACTCCGCAGAATGTGCAGGACCGCATCCCGCAGGCTCAGGGCGGCGCCTGTCTGAATAGGTTCACACCAGTACACTTCTCACTGGACCGTGTTCCAAGAAGGTTCGAGCAGAGCTACTCTCAGCAAATTGCCGTTGAGAGCCTCTGAACATAGCACTCCTGGGGCAGCTGTAGCAGGTACCGCTTCCAGTCTTCTGATAGAAAAATCCAATTTCACGTTTAGAAAGGCGAAAACCCTGTGCCCGCAGAAAGTCAAGCTCAAACTGGTTCATGATCATGTTGACTTTTGTTCTCTCCTGACCGTCCGCGAAGGGTCGGCCACGACGCATCTCTACGGCATAGCGCGGATGTATCAGCGCACCCTATACACATCTATGTAGAGGGGCATGCCGTAGCTGTGTCCCATCAGAATTAGTGACCCCACTTTCCTTCCTATCTTTCAGGCATATCTCTTGCGTCCCTGGTAGTAGTCCAAGTCAGGGGTCTCAGGCTAGAAAGTTTTTGTGTAGGCCTTTACTCCTTCTTCCGATACTCGAGAGAAGTTGTCCCCACAATGCAGCACAGCAGAGAGCGAATACGGCGTTAGATTTCCCCACAGCCGCACACGTGTGTGAAGCCACAGTAGCGCCTTCAGGAGTGTATGCAAGCGAGGCCTTCCCTCTGTCGTCACGGTCGCGCAGTGTACGAGATGGCGGCAGATTCGAGTATCTTGCTGACGCCTTGATTGATACACGCAAAAGGGGACTCTTCCCGGGTGCTACCGAGCCACCTACAAGCTGCAGTAGTGCGGCTCTCGGTCGCCATCCCTGCACAGGTGACTCGAAGGCCCAGCTGGGGTTCTTTGCTGTATCGCGCCCTTCCCGTGGCTTTCCACGCATCGATTCTTCCCGCTTTCGTACAATGTTGCAGGCAGTCTTGGACATGCCAGCGGAAACACTTACCCCTTCAGGCACACGCTGCAGCTCTCACCGACAGAGCGACGGTGTCGTCGATAATACGCATCGAGTTGCTGCCTGTCACGCTGTCGAATACAACAAAGTGCTACACCGGTCAGCTTTGCGCGATATCCTTGAGGTGTTTTGGTGTTTGATTTCAGCAGAAAACACAAGGGTCTTGCAGGAAGCGAGAGCCGCGCAAGTCCATGCAGCTAGGGGCAAAACATGCTTCACAGAGACGAAGCAGGTATTCATGCCAGCTATTCAAGAAAGCGTGCAGTGCGCTCTCTCAGCAACCAGTAGTCTTACCCGTAAAGCGCTTTCGTAAAATATACACCCATGGGGTGGATCTCTTTTACAGCGCTGTGGAAGCAGGGAGTACACCAGGTTTCCTAATTCTACGTTCTTCTACGAAAATTTGAGGGTCCAGTGTCAGCGTAGAGTTTTAGTCTTTCTTTGCAGAGATCGACAAATCTGTGTGTCAGAGGCACCAAAACAGAGGCGCTGCCTGCTTGGTCTCTGTCGAATCCGTTCAAATTCGGTGAGCGTCGTTCCTCCAAGCCTTGCCGCAGAGAAATCCTGCACTTCCCCACGGCTGTAGGTAAGCGTCACACTTTGCATTCTTTATTCTTTCGTGCTTTTTTCTCGGATACGCGCAGTCACAGTTCGAGGACGCGCAGCAACCAAATTCTGATACAGATGCCTTGGAACGTACCTTCGGATTCCTCTAAGAGAAAGCAGGAGACAAAACGAGCTGTAGACCGGCTGGTCATGGAAGTGTTACGGCACTCAAAGCACCGCCGCCACGAATGACACATGCAGCATAATCATCACAACAAACGCCGCTGTAGACAGTGATTTCAGAAACCCTGCAAGGTTCGCAGTGCAATGGGCTTTGCTGGTGAATTGTGCAGAAGGAGGTAGGAGCAAATAATAGGCGGAGACGAGTAGATCGCCGCCTGGTCAAGAAAAAGGCACTTTGGGCTGCGACTGCTCCGCGTCGCCCTTGAACCTATACGCTTGCTTGCTTGCACAGTCGTGGCTGACGCGCGAAAGTATACACGAGTGACCCTCGAAACCCTCGTTTTGCTGTCGTGCTGTGTTGATTGAAGGCGCGGCGTGCACCATGAGCGCGTGCGCAGACATATGCTATGTGAGCATCAACATGTGTACACCTTTGTTGAGGCGCGTACCGAGAGGTTGGCTTTGAACTGTGCTTTCTGACATGGTATTGTATACACTCAATTGTGTCCTTACTAGCGAAGTAGCGCGTTGCATAGTGGTTGAGCCACGCTGTATGCGAACAGTTCGCACCTGCAAACGGTCGATTCCTACAAGCGGCTTCATCACGTTTCTCTTCCACGCTCTCCAAATACGGTTGCTTCTAGGACACAATGTTACAGGAGAGCCCGTGTGGAACGCGTCAGCCTTCTTCATAACACTAACAACGCGCATCAGATTTCCCTGCAAGAGCGTGTCCCCGAGCACAGCACCGATTACACGGATAACGCACCACCGCAACTGCATGCTAAAACGTAGCTGCAACATCTCTCGCACGCAGCCCGCTTGGCTTCTGCTCATGTGCTTTGTGCTCTCATGCAGAGCTGGGGTACAACATAATTCTAAATGTCCTCTTCGCCTCATTGTTCAAATCGTTCACAGTGCAGGGAAGACTTCTTCAACAGGGTAAAAAAACATATCTTTGTGTGTTGTATATGCGTGACGCATGCAGTCGCATTGCGTCAACGCTGTATGTACCACGTGCCACTTCGTGCTCGCATACGGCCGTGCTTTAGTTACGATTTCTTATATATATGCAGATGTTGAAAAATGTACGCCTGACCGGGTGCAAGAGGAGATCTTTGCAAAAACATGAATTCGTCATGGGTCAGCTCAGAATATACTAGTGCACGGTGCATCAGAAGTACGTACTGCCTGTGGATAGTTGCAGCACAGAAAAACCAGCCATCGGGCTTCGTATTTGCCCAGTAAACTATAAATACTCACATGTAGCTATACAGTGTACATGGGGAGAGACGTGCTTGTGATGAGTACAGCGACTCCACAGCGTGTTATTGCTTCAAAATGAGTAGGGCAAGCGGAAAGGTCGAGAGCTGTTAACCGTGCATCCAAAAAATATGCAAGAATTGTTCGGACGAGGTGTGGCACACGAGGCGACCTGGAGCGCATGCATACAGGTGCACGCACCACATACTTGTAGCTGCGCAAATCCAAAGTAGGCACATCACATGCGAAGTCTGGAAGCGCAGATCGTAGCGGGCAGAGTGGCGGAACCGCACGTGGCAACAGGTTCTACAGAGGAAAACATACGCACTGCACGTGACCCAGACAGCAAGCGATTAGGGTTGGTGTGTAAGCTGGCGTCGCTAAAAAATTATTGTTGCCTAATGGGGACGCCTTGTTATATCCTGAATAGGAAATTTTGGCATGTGCAAAAGAGTGTAAGAATCCATAGAATGCCGGTACACTTAACTTGCAAATCTTCAACGCAGAGCCATGCGTCGACTGCTGGCACCAATGATAAACTATAACACAGATCTTCACCTGCAACCCAGTAGACGTTAGTAGCTTGCTGTAGTAGATTGACGCAGGAAATTCCATGATACGACACCACCCGCGAGCCTAGATCCAGATACGGCCATCCAAATTGTTGGGCTGCTAGCGATTTGGTAACGTTACGTTTAAAGACGTCAACAAATCTCTAACCAAGAAGTTCGTCCTGCCACCGTCCCCATCCCAAGTGCAACCGTTTGCCATCTAGGCGTTGTTCAAAAAGCGACTCTAGACGAAAACCTATCGAACGGGTGAGGACGCAGGCGTGCTTGTGTGAATATATTTAGTATTGTCGGCTGCCTCCTGCTGTGCTCTTCGGGCTAGGTAGCTTTAGTGGAGGCTTAGTCTTAGTACTCGTAGTGGCAATTCGTTAACCAGATGATATGAGTGCGCCACTGGATGACTGGGACGCTTTGGAAAAAAGTCGACGTTACATAGTCTCACCTCTACCTGCATACACCTGGCAGTTTCGTGTACACAAGATGTACCATACCAAGATAACCCCTAGATATGACGGATACATATATACCTGCAGGTACATGGCCGTTCGACTGCAAGACAACCAGGTGAAAACTCTTCATTTCGTCGCTTAACCGTAATGTGTTGCCGAACATGCGCACGAATATGATTCTAGTATGTATCATTTAACGGCCTATAGATCAATGCGTACATGTCTCCAAAGAGCATGAAAGCCTACATGTGTTGACGCACTGTATACATGTCTACGGGTGCAGCGGGATGCAACTGATTCTGGGGCATACGTTGGACGGTACGATGCACGGGCGACGTGGGTACGGTAGGTTTTCCACGGCTACGTCTGCGCGTAAAGGATCTACTGTCTTCATCCTGGGTGCACTCGTTCATTCGCGAGCGCAGTCTGTTTTCTACCGTTATTTATAGTTGTATTATATATAAACGTATATGTGTGTATGTCTGAGTATGTCTACGTAGTGAATTATTGTCCCTAGCTTGTAGGGGTTGGCGGGAAAATGGAGAGGGCGACTGAGCTCCACAACTTAGGGAACGGATTAGACTTAGCATTAAATTCGCCTTCTATACATACGGATCGAAGATTACTTTCCCTTGTTGATGCAGCTCCATCAAGATTTCAATCTAACGAGGCTGCCCCTGACCGCCCGCTTGCGTGGAGGCAGCTGTGCATGCGCATGTCGAACGCTGCTGGAGCTCCTCCCTACCAAGCAGTGACTGTACTGCTTGACCGATGTGAATTTTGGTTAAATCTCAATATACCTTTCTCGTCCGAAGGGACCGCAACGCCATGCAGAATAGTTCCGATCATTTTTTCGTATGACGTGGTTGTACACCCTCCCTTCCGACTGCGTCCGATAGCCGAGAAAACCTCTCAGCTGCACACAACCGTATCTGGATTCATCCAAAATGCTATATTTGAGTTGCCTCTAACGTTTGTATGCTCTCCGATGTGGATATGGTGGAGGTCTGAAGTTTCTAAGTCGCTACTAGCTTCTTTAGTCCTGCCCAGCCCCTTCTCAGCGTCTCCTTCCGCGGCTTGACGGCCGTCTTACGCTTCTCTTCTCTACGACGCATGTCTCCTTCGGCTCTGTTTCTTCTGGCTGTTGGAGCTCGTTGCATTCTGGTACAAGGGTGTGTACATCTGTGCTAGGTTCGCCTTCCCACCCACTCGGCTCAGCATTTCTAGGTGTGCAGTAGCTACACCCGAAGCGCCTGTGCGGCCTTAGGTACGGCGACTTCTCATGATTATTGTTCGCAGGCCGTACCCCTTTAGCCTTCTAAGCAACTCGCTGCCCATGATATTGGGGTGCTCTCCTTTAATTTGGCACTTTACCAGCCGATTTGAGATGACACTGAACTGCAACCTGAGTTGCCAGCGACAACGTGCAAACTTGACAAATATCAGTGATAGCCACTTTCACCAGCTTGAAACGGCTATTCTCATCGTGAGCGCTGGGGGCTTGTGCGTTGTCGAGACTCCAGCGGAAAACTGGCCCCTGCTATATTCGCATCCCTTCTCTAAAAAAGCAGATAACCCTCCGAATCCTAGAAGACGCCAACACCCGGAGATCCGGGGTTGCAAAATACCGTTTTTCTTGCATTTGTCTATGTGTCTACCACCGGCTCTAGACTGTTGCTCTAAGCCTGCGCTCCCCTTGCTGCCGTCAAGTCCAAAGCTCGCCTTGATGTTTCCTAGCCCTTCTCGTCTGCCGCTTGCTTCCAACTGTCTTCCCATATCAAGTGCCTTAGCTGCAGCTGTTACCTGCGTAGCTGCAACCCCTCCCCTAACTACACACACTTCGATGCAGCCCCGCTGACTTCTTCTGTAGGTGTCCGTTGTCTGGTGATGTCTTTAATCCGTCAGCATTTACGATTCATGACGGCAGCGAGCGTGAGCAGATCCTGAGAGCTCCCCTGGCGCGAGAAGCACAATTTTGGGGACCCACGAATTGGATTTCCGGTCTCAGACTTACAGCGAGAAGTTCATGGAGTACCAGCAGGTACTTCTTGGACTGTAGCACGCAGCTATTTTCTGCAGCAAGTCCATTTAACGCACACAGATAATGACTTAGCAACCGAGTCACACTACAATACGTAATATCACGGCAACACTACTAATAACAGGAATAAAACAGGGGGAGTATTGGAAGCAAGAACATGGCTTGCGGTCCTGAACCGAGTGCAATAGCACACACACTATATGTGCCATCAGAATGGCAGGCACGGGTAGCAGACGTCGATATATGGCGTCAGCAACAATAGCATCACGTACGGAGTTCTTCGAAGGTGTGGCAGATGATGAGGCTATCTAAATGAAGCCGCGTATGACATTACTAGAATGAATATCTTCTGAACACGGCTGTGGCCTCACGCCGCTACCGCTCCAGCATACCCCAGCTGTCAGGTAATCAAGAGCAGCCGGCACATATAACGCATCCGTACGGAGAGCATCTGTCTTCGTGTGTGGGCGTGTGTGGGTGGGCGGTTGTATGTGTGTGTGTTTGTGTGTTTGTTGAATAGTGCTTGCACACCTGTATGTATGTGTAATACTCCAGCATACCTGAGCGGGGGTATCAATAGGTGAAAGAGACCATGTCGACTATGGTAGCGTAGGGTGTGCTGACAGCTGAAATTTTCTTCTCTACTGTAAGGATTGAATCTTCTGGGGCAAGTGTGTTAGCGAGGCATCAACACAGAGGAGTACGGAGAGAAATAGACATGAGGAGAACGCGTCGAAGGTTAAAACACGAACTGTATTTTTACTAGCGAACGATGCTGTTTATTGATGACGTACATAGTAAGACTCTCTGCACCACAACGCTTGTAAAGGCTTATTTCCACAAGCCACGAGTGCTGCCATCCTTATAAGCGCGGGAAGTCGTTGCCATAGTAAATCATCAGTGTCTGCACCGTGGTCTTTAGCCAAAAATGCCTGTAGGTACCATACAGGGTCCGAAGGTTCTCCCAAGAGCAGACGTGTATCTCAGGTAGCGAGTCTCACACTTAGCAACAGAAGCACACCATGCATGGTGGTAACGCTGACAGCAGATATGACGCTGTGTCTGACAGCGGCCGCAGCACAGATAGCGACGGCAGGTGCGCGCTTCGAACTAATCCCAGAAGCAACAACACGAGCAACGTATATCCGTCTTACCGCGGTTACAGCAGTGATGGTGAGTCGTACAGCAGCAGCGACAGAGTGACGACAAGACATCAAGGGCTATTTTATTTTTGTCATCGGCGCCTAAACTGCAGCGACGCTAGAGCGAAAAACTCGGGCAAATGCCAGCTCCGCCTATACTTTCAGTATGTTACCCAGTTGTCCTCCACACTCAGCGAGACGCTGTGGGAGCAACAGCAAACGGAGAGGGACTGCCTGCGATGTTTCTTTACTGCCGCCCCTGCAGCATCTAAAGCCATACCTATTCTTGATGATATTACCGACAGTCTCCTAGACACCAGTGAAAGCTCACTGACTTCTTCTGATAGCGACGACAAGGCTCCACAAACGTCCAGAGGCTCATCAGAATCATCGCTTCCATTGGTGCTGAACCCCGCTGCTGCTCTTGTTGCCTCGCAAAACTTCCGCGGAAGCTCAAACGCATCATCAAAGCTAACCAGTGGACGAGCCGCGGGCAGTAAGATGAGACTCAACTGCTTGTCATTACAACTGTTGCTGTAGCTGCGCTTTGTGCATGGGTGGGAGTGCCGCTGCCGGCATTCTCTACCATTGTTTATCCACAGTTTCATCTTCTTTGTTTTCGTCCTCTCCGTTCTGGCATATGGTTTCTGGCCTGCTTTGGCTTCTAGAGAGGATTGGGATCTCGTGTTCAATACAAACAGCACAAGCTGCTGTATGGCTCATTGTGTCCGTGTGAAGCGCCGTTCCCCTCTCTTTCTATGTCTTTTGCTCTCTTTTGCTCGCACAAAGTGCGACTAAGTAAAGGCTTCTACACTATCTTTCCATCTTTGCCTTTCCCTAAAGTCCGTTATGTTTCCCTGCATCTCCTTATACATACACGTGTATGCAAGCAAGTATATAACAAACCCAAGCAGGTGAATGATTATAATGTGTTGGTGAAACTGCACGTACGTACATGTATATATGTATAGGTATGTGTATATATACACAAGCTTGTCTGAAAACACTACTGGGTACAAATATACACGTGCGCATGTTTGTTTGTAAGAGGCTGCACAGAGCGTACCATTCAAATGGCTGCCTATCGTATCATATGGCTTTCAAATTGTTGCATATCGTATCATATGGCGGCCACGCTTCGTATCGTGTCCAATAATAAATTCTAGTGAATCCTCTGGCTATAAACGAGATAGAGCGTTATGATCGTTGGGGCTACTGGTGTGCGAGGGGCGTGCAGAGCTGCTCTGCGAAGAGACCTCGTCGTAGCACGTTTCTGCGTCTTTGTAGAGGCAGGTTTATTAGTTGTCGGAAGAGTATTATCTGCCAGCCTAGGTGTGAATCACTAATTTCACTATTTCAAACCCCTGACCGGCTACTCAAAAGTTTCTTTGGCCGATTTCCAATGCTGCTGGTGCTGGCGCCTGCGTCTTGGAGCAGCTCGCGTACTACTCTTTGCTAGTGATATCTTCACGAGTGGGCATCGCTGGCTGAGTAATGTTTTGTGTGTGGCCCTCCACCGCAGTTGATGTTCAGCGGCTCGTATGAACTGTCTATCCCGCGAGGGACTTGCTGCCTCTGTGAAGATGTCGCGAACGCTATTGTTCAGTGCTGCTGCTGCTGCTGGCATAGCCCCGTACGAAGACACACACACACACATATACTGTGCGGGGGCTCCTACAGCCTTCTCGCAGCAAGTAACGCGGAAACTGTGGTGCTCGCCGTGCCGGCTGCTGCTGTACTCTTCGTATTAGGCTGCAACTTGACAGGGGAAGGGTGGAGCTCGAAAGGGGGGTTGCGAGCGTTTTGCCGCTGGTAGTCATGGGCCGGCAGGTGTTGTATATCGTACATATGGAGTGCTGTGGCTGTGGCTGACTTGAACGTGAACAAGTGTCTATCTATTGATGACTCTGTCATGCTAGTTCTAGCCCTCCCTCTCGAGTCCTGTGGCTCTCTCCCGTGAGTTTCGAGCGCCGCCAGCAAACGTTGCCTTCGAAAATAAGCCAACCGCGGCAGGTCTGCCACAGATAGTGCTTCTCCAACTTACACCGCAAATGGTGCTGGTGGTGCTGCGGGTTCGCTGATATGTATACGGCCTCCCGAGCCGTGCGTTGGGACGACTCTGGTGCTGTTGTTTATTGCTCACACGCACGAACACGTATGAATTATCTGCAAACGTCGTAGGTGTTTGCTGCGCTTCTCCTGCCTCCTGCGCTGCTCTTACTTCTAGTGCATGCTGCGCTGCTATTACTCCTACTGCCTGCTGCTCCACTACCACTTCTACTGCTTGTTGCGCCCCCACTACCTTTACTGCATGCTGCGCTGCTGTTACTCCTACTGCGTGCTGCGCTATTTTCACGTCTGCTGCCCACTGCGCTACTACTACTACTTCTACTGCCTGATGCGCTACGACCTCTTTTCCCACTACCTGCTGCATTTTTGTACTCCCTCTACTGCCTGTTATGCTTCTGCGACCTGCTGCGCTTCTGCTTCGTGCTGCTCTCCATATACGGTTGTTGCCCCCGCGCTCGTTCATGTTGACATGATCCAATTGCTCTCCCCTAAACCGCTGTTGCTGCGCAGTGGCGTTGGTGCGATCACAGTTTAAGCATCGGATACAATGCTTGCCTTAGAGTATCGTTGAATGAGAGCTGATCAGATTAGACTCTTAAAGCGGGTGTTATTGGTGGTCTGTCTTTTCTGTGTTCGATGCTTAGCTTAGCATAGATCTATAAAGATCTATGTCAGTGAAATATGAGGATAAGCAGCGACATACGCTGGTGACCACAACACAGTGCGCAACAGAAGAACCTCTGGAGTGTCTGGTGGCTACGACTGCTCGCACAACCACCAGTACAACAACAACAACTACTAACGCTCCTCCACATCCTCTTACTACTACTACTACTACTACCACTTCTACCTCTAGTACTATGTTTGCTCTTGTCAGTGCATAGGAACTACTCGCCCTCTACGAATAGTACTACTACTACCGCTACTACTACTACTACTACCACAAGTACTGCCGCTACAACTATTACTACTACTACTACTACTACACCTGCACCGGGTACTACTACTACTCCGTGTGGTAATGGTGGTGCATAGATATCATTCGCCTTGTATCTCACTTGTACTAGTACTTGACAAAGAAGTTTAGTTTAAGTCCTGTGACTACTTGCCCATGTGCTACCTTCTTCTGGGACATCAAGAGTATGTGTTTCTCTTCTCGTGAGAGACCATATATATGGGCTACCTTCTCCGCCTCTGTGTGTGAGTGTGTGTGTTCTTGTGTGTGTATGTGATAACTTCGCAGGGACCCTCTTTGGTGCGGAGGAACAGCTGTTAAAAAATAAATATACTTTTGCTTTGTATTTGTTTGATGTTGTCTTGCTCTCTTCTCTTCCTTCCTTCTGTCCGTATGTTTCCTGCAGTTCTCTATATCATCCTGTGAGAGATTTCCTCTAATTCGTGCCTCTACCTACCTTGCTAGTGAAGTATTCTGATGCATCTTCATGAAATCAGTTCACAAGCAGCTTATAGGTTCTGACTTGGGCTTTGACGATCATTGATGTTTGTGCTTTCGCAGCGTCACCCCGTGGTACAGCGACTACTACTACTACTGACGCGGCCGCAGGACCCTGCAGGGAAAACGGCGTATCAGACCAACGTAGTGCAACCCCTTTTTCTGAAGCAACAGCTCTAGCAGGAGCAACACCACCAGCAGCACCGACGGCACCAGCAGTAGCCGCTCACTGTGAAGGTCTGGGGAGGCATGAACACCATGGCCAGCAGCAGCACCACCACCCTCACCACCAACACCAAGAGCAGCAGCATGCCCAGCAACAAAATTCGGAGGAACAAGCAGAGAGTCGCACCGGAGTAGGTAATCCGCAGAAAGTGGAAACGAAGGCTGCTTATTCTGCTGGTGTGAAGTCGGGAAGAGTGAGGTCTAGTGGTGCTGCGTCTTCTGCTGCTGTTCCTGCTGGTACTGCGTCTAGTGCCTTCACAAAAAATCGTGCGACTTCGCATAGTACTTCTGCTGAACCTTTTTATCGACAGTCGGAGGCCACTGCTGCTGTGTCACCTTCTTCCTCCCCCACAGGTCGCTGTGGAACTTATACGTGTCGAGGCAATAGGAATGGCGGTAGCCACAACCCACAGAGACTTCGTGTGGCCAGACGAGGACGAAGAAAAGTATCTGCTGATGATTTCTCTGATGATCCGGCTGACGCTACTCCTGCTACGTCTACTGGTGCTGCTGCAGAAGCTACTGGTATACCTGAGGCTGCTCTTGGGGGTAATAGCAGTGGTGGTGCCAGTGGTGGTACTCCAGCAGCTGCGGGTAGAATTGAGTCACATAAGAGAGGAAAAGCAAAGAAGCGGCGACAACAACAGCACCAGCAGCGCACAAGAAAATTTCATCTGCTGCGGTGCAAGCACCAGGCCTTCTGCTTGCGGCATCTATCGGGGGATCATCCATTCGGTAGATCGATGCTCGAGTTAGAGGCATCTCGTTGCTGGCTGCTTTTCTGGTCTATCCACGCATTAGATCTTCTCTTTTCATTTACTGCTTCTGCCTACAAAGACAGGTAAAAAGAAATTTCTACGAGCCCTGTTGTAAATATACTGTGTGCTGTATTTCTCTATGCATTCGGAGTGTGTATTGCGTGAGTACGGTGGGTTGGGACGATCCTAGCGGACAGTAGTAGACCCTCGTAACGACAACCCACTTGTGCTCGATTTACATCTCCTCCCGCATATATGTTTACGTGCATTCTTCCCCAGCAGTAAACAATTCAAAAAACGTGATACGGCAAGAAGAGGTCCAATAGAGAAAAGGCGGACACACCATGTGTCAATTCATGCGCCTGTTATGTCAGAGAAGAGAGAGGTGGGGGAGACAGAGAGAGCGGGACTGACAGCAACTGCGCATGTGCTTTCCATGTTTGCCGAGGGGTCTCCTTCAAAACAGCGTCTACTGTATGCTTCGGGCTGTGCGTCTAAGAAATGATTACAACAGACAGTGACATAATAAAGCGTATAAAGTGCATTTCCACGTGTATACATACGAACATACATACACATAGACACATACACACACATAGACGTATGTGCACAACTGCTGTATGCAGAAAAAGTGAAGGCTTGCTTGGGTCTTTGTAGGCGCTGAACTCTTCATTGCAGCTCAATTCGTAGAAGGTTTCTTCTTCCGCTCGCTGCACTCCTGGAAATTTTTCCACAGAGAGAGAACGAGAGAGCGAGTCGTGGAAACACTCCCTACTCTGTGCTAGTTTCTGCTGCTCTGTGCAGCATGCCTCTGTCGTGCTGTTTTGGTCGCTTTCACCGCTCAGCTGCGCTGCTCCCAGGCGGTTGTGCAACAGTGTGTGTGTGTGTGTAGAGAAATTATTTGCTGTCTCGTGTCGCACAGCTTCACGGCAATTCGACACGGAGATGACCACTAACGTATCTGCTTCCACACGAATGTCGTTGCCGATATGACTGCGCTTACCCAGCGAAATATAACAAACAGGCTGCTCTCCCTCTCTCTCTCTCAATGACCAGTCTGCTCAAATATAAGGGTATACATATACGTAATACGTGGTATGTCCTCGTGCTTCTATGCACACAAATCGGGCTTCCCTCTCTGTCGTGTCTGCTTGAACATAAGGGTATATATACATACTCGGCGTGCCTATGTAAGCGTCTCTGCTTGTACACATACAGTCACAGGTTCTCACTCGCCGCTACTGCGACTGCAGAGTGAGTGTATGCTGGTGGTACTGCTCTACACTATGGGTGCGGGCGCGTGCCCCCCCTCCCTCTTACACACACACATACTCTTAGTAGTATGTACGTCCGTCGGCTTTTTACCATTTACAAATCCATGTGTACGTCTACACGTACACATATGTGTATACAGGCTTGCCACCTGCCCGTGTGTAGGTTTTTGTGTGTGTGTGTGTGTGTCTGTAGTCCAAGCTCAAACTACGAGAGTCCGTGTCTCTCGCAGTCGTGCCTTCGTCTGTCGATGGAGGAGGTGTGTGTGTATATATGAATGGAGAAAGCTCCCTGGTACTGTCACGCCTTCCTCTCTCTGAGTAACTGTGTTTGTGTGAGTGTGTGAGTGTAAGACGTGCTTCTATGTGTGGTGCGTTCCCGTTCTCTGCGGGCTTCTGCCGCCACCGTTTTCGTGTGCAGCCCCGGAGGGGGAGGGTGACGTTGAGTTCTTGCTGCCGATGGTTGACTGCATTCGATACTGCGGTAGCACCAGCCCCCTGTTGGTGCAGCTGATCGTCGTTGTCTTTCTCTCGACTGGTGGAATATGGCTTTGTATGTTGTGTTGTTATTCCTTCCTTTTACTGCTTACACCTTTATCTTGTCTACCTCAGCAGCAGGTTATTATCGCCTATTGCATCCTCTCTGTTGCTCTGCCCTTCTGAGTCTGTTGCTGCAACATCCTATGTACTGCTGCTTTTCTCTCGTGAGTGTCTACACAGACTAGAATGTGGCAATTCTCCTCTTGTACTGGGGCTGACGGCTAAGCACGCTTCCTACCTCTCTCCGTGTTTTGTATGAAACACGCTGCTGATGCTCTGCTGGTAGAAAATGCAGAATGTGCTCACTGCGCCCAGTGTATTTTCAGTGTATGCGTTACACATTATTATACATAATGACGCAGAAGGCTTTTCCTCACATTCGTTCTCGTTGTAGTTGTCCTTCGGTGTCTAGCACCACCACCACCACAGCGGCGCCTTCAGATGTGATAATGGTCTTCCTATATTCTACGTGCTGCCTGTCTTTTTCGTGCTGTTTTTACAGGCTGCCTCTCCCTTTTGTTTCTAGTCGTCACTTCTACCGGTGGTATTCTTTTCGTTTGTACATCTGCGGTTCCCTTGCAAATGTCATGTCGAAATGCGTTTTCATCGCAGCGAGCACATTCTGCCTATTCGTTGCTGCTGCGGTGGGGGCGGTGTTGGTGTTGTAGCACCCACCCCGCAAAAAGTCTGCGCTGCCACTCCGTGGCTTTTGTCGCGACCGCTACTTCCTCATCTCCTGCTTTTGTGATTCTAGTGCCTTTTTCTTTGTTGCATTTTACGCGCTGCCTTGTAAGGGCGATTTCATGAGTACTTCTGCAGCAGTGTTTTTCTTCTGATGCTTGATTGCTGCAGCGTCTTGGCATTTCTGAACGTGTGCTTTGACACCAGCAGCGTGAGACATGGTTACGGTAGTGGGTGGGGAGGCGGCCCGGGACAGCAGGGACATTTGGCTCCAACGTATGCAGCTACTGCAGCGTTGTTGATTACGCAGGTAGCAGCCGATTGGGTTAACACATTTGCTTGTGAGAGCAAAGCAGAAATCCGTGGCACCAGAGGCACAAGGTGTGAAGACGCTAAGATGGAGGGGGTCGTATCAGTATCAAATGATATATACTATGGGGAGGGAATTCTGGCCTCTCCGGATGCTTCAGATGCGTCTAGTAGTATTATGTCGACTGAAGGTGCTGATGGCGTGCAACGCGAGGAAAAGAGTCGGCGTGTTAGTAGTGCGGGTAGCACCAGAAGATGTCGTAGTAAGAGCAGCGCCCTAGCCGACATCCACAGCAGCAGGGGTGTACACACCATCAGCCCGTCTCTCTCACCGCGTGCTGCTGTTGCTGTGAAGGAGAGAAGCAGCAGTGACTTGCTGACTGGAAGGGGTCCAGCGTCTAGGTCTGAACTGGCGCTGAACCACCACACGATTCCTCCAGAGCAGGAGGCTGCTGGCAAGTCACCGCTAGTGCATGGTCCTAGTCACAGTTTTAATAGAGACATAAGAAACAACCAGGGGGGTAGGAGGAGGGCTGTGGGGGATGCAAATACTTGCGACAATGTGAAGAAGAGCTCTTCGATGGAAACTTGCAGAGGCAAGCAGGGCTCTACTACAGAAACTAAATGTGGACCACAGGGTGCGGCTAGCCATAATGTTGCTAGTTGCGCAGTGGGTGAGATCCAGAGAATGTGTAGTCGAGAGAGTTGTGAACATCAAATTGTGAATAGGCACACTGACGAAGAACGAGGGGCTGACAGCGCTAAGGAGGGAAGACAAAAGGGGAGAGATGGAGTTGTCAGTACCACCCGTGACGAAGCAATGGGGGAACCACGCTTCCTGCAGCATGAGGAAGTCAAGAAAGTCGTGGATAACGAGTACCACACAGCAGCCACGTGGAGAAGAACATGCAGCTGCAGCATCATCAGAAGCAGCATTGAGAGCCATAGTAGCAGGAGCCGTCTCACCGACAGCAGCAGCAGATGCAGTACCACCAACAGCAGAAGGCAGCAAAGAAGACGACGTATCTTCAGGGATAGAACAAAAAGAGACGGAAGAAAAGGAGGAGGAGGAGGAGGAATGTCAATCATTCCATTTGCATCAGGAACGAGCGACAGTAGTAGCATGTAAAGGAGCCACTCGCAAAGAAGCAACTACGAAAGAAAACGGAAAATCTGCAGAAATTATCCCAAAGTGTGTTGCGGAAAACGAAAGAGAGCAAGCGACAGAGCGATCAGAAGCAACAGCAGCAGCAGCAGCAAGAGCACTAACAGCAATAGCAGCCACCCCCCTCAGCAATACCACCACCACCACCAGAACAGCAGCAGCAGCCGTCGTGGAGGTAGTGCAGCAAAATGTGGGAGCCCGATCTCAGTACTACACAAGAGCGGAGGCAACGCCAGACAGCAGCAACTAAATGTGCCCCAGAGCGCAGCAGCAGCAGCACAGCACGAACACAAGGACATAGCAATGACAGTGGACAACAGCCACACCTCTTTTTATGAGGTGGAAAATGGAGAAGAGGGAAGTAAACAAAGTGAAATGGAGAGTGTAGGGAAGGAGGAAGAAAAGAGCGACGGCAATAATAACGACAGTGCGTTCGTCTGCACGAGTCACGCAGCGGAGCTATCGTCTTGTGTGCGCGAGGCAAAAGGGGGAAGAGCGATCACGTGAGGCCATGAGAGCTGTACATGACCGAGCCAACGGAAGCCTAGAGAAGACGTCATGCTCTGCGGCATCAGGAACAAAAAACAGACAGCAACCAGTTTTGGGAGCGACGAGTCAGCATTCATCACGGAGACGTCCCACAGCCAAAAACCATAACCAGACGACAGAGCGCAACCGCAACCACGACAGTGCGTGGGTGGGGAGGGAGAGGCGGCCGCTGCTGCTGCTACCGCCCACTCGTAAAGAAGACCCTCGGCAATTTCTCTATGAGTGGATGCTCCAGCTGAAAACTCCTGAGGGAGGCTTCTGCATGCACGTTGGAGGCGAAGCGGACATGCGGTATGTGCGCAGCAAGTGACGAGCAACTGCGTTCAGTATGACAACGCCAGGTAGCACACACACACACACACACATCAGTGCGAAGGTATAACTATTTTCCATTCTAGCACAGAGGACGCAACTATCTTCTCTCTCTCCCCCAGGTGAAAATTCCTGATTTTATATAGATAAATAGCATCCCTCTATCTTAAGCACGCACGTGGTTTCTCTCTCTCTCTCTTTCTCCTTCTTTCTCTCTCCCTCTCTCCTATATATGTATATATCTATATACATATATACATGCGTATGTAGTATGGTACGTATCTGACACATACGTTGCTGGTCTTACATATACATATATATACGCGTATATATATGTAAATATATATATATGTATACATACGCAGTGTACGATTCTTTCGGGTGTAGACATTTGATTTTCATACATACCCTTATATATATATCTACCTCTCTCTCTATATTTGTACGTCTATATATGCACAAATCGATAGGGCAGCTCCAGCGCACTTTCAGTTTTTTCTCATCTTCCTCATTTTCTCCATCTCTCTTGTGTATAAGTGTGTGTAGATGTCTCTCTCTTCCTTTGTGTTTCTGTGTGACATACTCTCTTTTTTAATCCTCTCTCTTCTAGCCCTTGCTTTGCACACGTATGTTACTAACGCCCGTGTATACAATTGCTCTTTGTACCCCTGTCTTTCCGTTATAAGTACTTGTGCTGCCTTTTCACGTAAATGGATTGCAGCTCATTCCCATTTGCCGTCCAAAAGACACTAAACCTGCTGCAGTAATTTTTAAAGATGTGCTGCGAATGTGTCTATGCGAACGGGCGGCCACGCGCCGGATACACGTCTGTACAAGCGTACGAGCTGACAGCGTTACTCTGCAGCACCATCGGCCGTGAATCCCTCTTGATAGTTGACGCAACGTGCAATGACTGCGACACATCCAACCCATATATATATATGTATATACATATATACACATATGTATATATATGTATGTACATGTGTATATGATATGTGTATGTAAGTATGTCTGGATATATATATATATATATATTGATGGGGCCAGGCAGCACGGGGGACGGAGTGATTGTGTGTAGACACACGGGCGGTGCAGAAGACTTCCCGTATTTGTGTTTACATGTCATACCCTCCATCCACACGCGGGGGGGATGCAGGGTGGTCTGGAGAGCTTTCTTGTCAATGAGAATGAGAATACGGGTATGGTCGTCCAATGTTTACTGCGTAGTAGACTATAGCTAGTGCTACTGTTGGTGCAAAAAAGCGTACAGCGGCTACTGTTGCTATGCATTTGAGTCCTCTGCGACTGCTACTGGTGGACTATTTTCGCTATTGCGACTGTTGCTCCTGTGTCCCACTGCGGCTACTGTTGCTATGCATGTATAGCCCGCTGCAGCTGCTACTGCTGCGTTGCTGTTGCTGTTGCGGCTGTTGCTATTGCAACTGTTGCTATAGCTGCTACTACTGCTGTCGCCGCTACTGCTACTATGGCACAGTTGCTATTGCTGTATATACGCGTATGTAACTCACAACAGCAGCACAGTCACTACACATGTTTAGAGATCATATGTTTTGGGGCCGGTGCTGCGATTGCTGCTATTGCTACTATTGCTGCTATTGCTGCAGTGGGTGGTAGCGTCCTCACGCGACTGCTACTATTGGCTGCTGCTGCTGCTGCTACGCTTGCTGCTGCCGCTATATCTGCTACTGTTGCAATTGCTATTATCACCACTACTATTACTACCGCGGCTACTGCTGCTGCTGGTGTTTTTGCTTCTGTTCCTGGTCCTACTGCTATCGTTAGCGCTCTATTTATTATCAATATTACTAGTACTACTAGTGAGACTGCTAATACTACTAGTACTAGGACTAGTACTCCTGGTAACTAGCTGTGATCGTAATAGTAGCTGCAGTCTTTGCTATTAATGTGACTGCTGCTAGTACTAGTACTCCTATTTGCACATGTGCCTCAACACTATCATAGCGAAGACTGCCAACACAACGTTTACGTCCCCCCGCGCTACTATTACGATTGCTACTACTACTACTACCACTACTAGTACAAGTAATACTAGTGCTACTTCGACTGTGCTGATGTATGAGATATATTGTCTCTGCTACTATTATATCCTTGCTATCCTGGCTGTCGCCACCACTACTACTACTATGCCTGCTTGAAACGCTGTTGCTACAACAACTACTACTACTGCCATTACTATCACTTCTGCTACTACTACTACTACCGCTGCCGCTTGTGCTAGTGCGATACTATTCTGATTGCTACTACTACTAGTGCTACTGCCACTAGTGTGTCACTGGGGCCATTGCTATTTATCTTGCTTTAACGACCCTCGACGTCACTAGTACTACTACTGCTACTCCTACTGCTACTATTTCTGCAGCAATATGACTACACATACACACACACCTGAGCAGGCATAATAGTAGTAGTAGTGGTAGCAACAGTCAGGTTAGCAGGGATAGTACAGTAGCAGAGACAATAATAGGTGTGAAGACACATCAGCACAGTCCAAGTGGTAGTAGTAGTAGTACTAGTACTAGAACTGGTAGCAATGCTTTCTCTGACACTGCTGCGTAACTATACGAACTGTTGCGACTGCTACTACTACTAGAAATACTGCTACTGTTAGTGTCTCCCTCCCCCCCAGTTGTTTACAGTCGTGCTGCATGGGCAACTATTCACCTGCGTGCTGCCGGATCTGTTCTACTTGGTATTGTCGAAGCGTTGGTTTGTACGCGTGTGTGTATATGCGGTTGTGTGTTTGTGTTTGGGTGGGTGGGTTAGTGGGTGTGTGATAGTGGAATGGTGTGTATGTGTGCATGCTTATGGATGTGTGCGGGACTGCAAGTGTGTAAGGGTGTGTCTGTTAGTGTGGAACTGTGTAATTGTGGACGTGTTGTGTGTGTATGTGTGTGTATGTGTGTGTGTGTATCTGTATGTATGTGTGTGTAAGTGTGTAAGTCTGTATGTGTATGTTTGTGTGTGTGTGTGTGTGTGTATGGGGTGTATGTGTGTACTTGTGTGCGTGTATGTGGGTCCACAGGCGGTTGTGTGTTTGAGTGCGCGTATGGAGGTGTACGTGTATACGTGCATGTAGGTGTGTGTGCGTGTCTGTGTGTGTGTACACATGTGGATGTGTGTATGTGTGTGTTTATGCATGTATGGAAAGCGTGATAATGCGTATGGCTATGCTGCAGAGGGACGTACTGCGCAATAGCAACAGCGTCAATGCTCCATATGTTGACCGAAGAGTTGTTGACGGGTGTGCCGGAGTATGTGGCGAGCTGCCAGACGCTGGAGGGTGGTATTGCAGGTGAACCAGACTTAGAAGCTCATGGAGGTTATACGTACTGCGGTGAGTGCTTTCACGCCAATACAAAACGACACACACAAAAACATACCACCAAATACCTACGCAGACATCAAACGTATATACGTGGCTATACACGCACACACTCACACAAACACATACGCACCACACACACACACACATACACATATACACAAATGACACACATACACGCATACATATACACACACACACACATACACATACGTCTTCACACACATCTCACACACACACACGCGTACATATACACACACACATACACATACGTCTTCACACACATATCACACACACACACATACACACAAACGTATACACACACATATCACATACCCCACACACACACACATACATATCACACACACACCCACACACAGAGACATAAGCACACACACACATACATACAAGCAGGTCACACACACATACGCACATGCGTACATATCACACCGACACAGGTACATAGATATCACACATACATATATACATACAAATCACGAACACACGTACGTACATACATTCACACATAAATCACACACGCATATATACACAGACATCACATACCCCCATACACACGCACAGTCTCAGAAGACACATGGGTTTGTGTGAGTGACTCAATACAGGCGAACAAGAAAAAAAAGAGACACGACAAATGAGTAGAGAAAATTGCCAAGTGCATGCGCTATATTTATTCTTTCCCCTCTCCTGCTCTATAGAAAATCGGAAGATCACGTGCTGGTGCAATGTGACCACATCCCACATTCCACATGCAGGCGTCTGTCTCATCATGCGTATATGCTGCGGCGTAAACGGCTGGAAACTATTCATATGTGTATATGTGTGTGGGCGTCAGTGTGTGTATATGTGTGTGGGGGTCAGTGTCTCTGTGTGTGTGTGTCTGTGTCTCTGTCCGTGTGCGTGTGTCTGTGTGTGTGTATCTGTGTATGCGTATGTACGTCGGTGTATATATGTGTGTGTGTGTGTGTATACCGCGTGTGTTTGGCCGTCAGTGTATACTGCTGATACTACGCTAGTGCACGTTTATCAACAACAATCTCATGAGACTCTCCCCCTCCTTTTTCATCGGCTCGTGGAGTGTCGGGAGAACTCATATTACGTTTACATACATAAAACAGATAGATGCATACATACATACCTGCATACATACATACCTTCATGCATACATACGTGCATACGTACACACCTACATACGCACATATTATATATATGTGTACAAATTCATACGTACATACCTACATTCCCACAAACTCAATACCTACATACATACAAAGCTACTATTACACACTACATATATACACACTTACATATATACATCCCTGAATACCTATATACATACCTACACACATACACACCTACATACATGCATACCGACACACACACATATACACATACACATACATGCGTACACACATACATACTTACATACGTACACACTACAAACATACATACCTACCTACGTACATACCTCCGTACATACACACCCACATCTGTACATGCCTGCACACATCCATACACACGAACCTACATACCTTCATATAAGTGCATACATCTACATGCATACATAGCTACGTACATACCTGCATACTCACCTACATACGTACATACCGACATACATACACACTTACATACAGGTGTATATAAGCACATATATATATACGTATACATAAACGTACATACATACATCATACTAACCTACATACATACAAAATTCCTCGCAGTGATGCTGAATCATTACACGTAGATGACTTCCACCTACGGAGCCGCAGCACAAAGAAAACGCCAAGCATGCGGATGTGTGTGCCTTTGTAAAAGACATTACAGTAGTATTATTGGCTCTAGTGTGCACTGCAGCAGCTGCTGCTGGTGTTGTTGTTGTTGTTGTTGCGAAGGTCATGCGAATATATCACGTCATATATCGAAGTCTCCATCATATCGACGAGGGGAACAGGGTGCGCTTGCTGACTGGAATTCCCTCACGTGGGAACTCTTGAGCGTTCACAATGAATATATATATGTGTGTATATATTATTTCGTATATCATATATATATATATAAATATACGTATAAACAAAAGCATCATCATATATAATATATATATATATATATACATGTATGTATTTGGATACTCATATTTCATCATACATAGATAAGCACATTTTTTAGATATTTGTATATATATATGTAGAACTTCATATACTATCATTCTTGTGTGTTCATTTATCATCATATATATATACATATGTATATTGTCTCATCTATCGAATGAATATATATATATATATGTATTCATTCGCCTATCTCCTAATATATGTATATATCTACTCGTCTATGTTCATATATATATATATTAAGGTGTATGTACATGTATA
>NW_026696672.1:0-51809 GCF_030435755.1 Ochotona princeps | reverse complement strand
GGGAGAACAACTCCATTTGGCTCACTAACTTCACACACCATCAGGCTTCCAAGCAGCTCTCAAGGAAACTCAGTTTTCACACTCTATGCTTAGTGACCTTTGAGTGCCTAGGACTGAAATGAAACTTGGTGAGCATCCCACAAAAACGAATGCTCCACATGCGGGTTTCACATGCCACCAACTCCACATTCACAGGCAACTTCAGCGCCACAGCCGTTTTCAGATAGCCCTCAATGCAAAGGCTCTAGACGCAAATATTGGTGTGAGAGCTAATTCAATCAAGGAAACACTGCATGTTGGTGAAGGGCATATTGAAGAAGGATCAGCCGAGTGGTTCTTGTGGGAGAACAACTCCATTGGGCTCACTAACTTCACACACCATCAGGTTTCCAAGCAGCTCTCAAGGAAACTCAGTTTTCACACTCTATGCTTAGTGCCCTTTGAGTGCCTAGGACTGAAATGAAGCTTGGTGAGCATCCCACACAAACGAATGCTCCACATGCGGGTTTCACATGCCACCAACTCCACATTCACAGGCAACTTCAGCGCCACAGCCGTTTTCAGATAGCCCTCAATACAAGGGGCTCTAGACGCAAATATTGGTGTGAGAGCTAATTCAATCAAGGAAACACTGCATGTTGGTGAAGGGCATATTGAAGAAGGATCAGCCGAGTGGTTCTTGTGGGAGAACAACTCCATTTGGCTCACTAACTTCACAAACCATCAGGCTTCCAAGCAGCTCTCAAGGAAACTCAGTTTTCAGACTCTATGCTTAATGCCCTTTGAGTGCCTTATCTAGGAATGAACCTGGTAGAGCATCCCACACAAACGAATGCTCCACATGCGGGTTTCATATGCCACCAACTTCACATTCACTCGCAACTTCAGCGCCACAGCCGTTTTCAGATAGCCCTCAATGCAAAGGCTCTAGACGCAAATATTGGTGTGAGAGCTAATTCAATCAAGGAAACACTGCATGTTGGTGAAGGGCATATTGAAGAAGGATCAGCCGAGTGGTTCTTGTGGGAGAACAACTCCATTTGGCTCACTAACTTCACACACCATCAGGCTTCCAAGCAGCTCTCAAGGAAACTCAGTTTTCACACTCTATGCTTAGTGCCCTTTCAGTGCGTTATCTAGGAATGAACCTGGTAGAGCATCCCACACAAACGAATGCTCCACATGCGGGTTTCACATGCCACCAACTCCACATTCACAGGCAACTTCAGCGCCACAGCCGTTTTCACATGGCCCTCAATGCAAAGGCTCTAGACGCAAATATTGGTGTGAGAGCTAATTCAATCAAGGAAACACTGCATGTTGGTGAAGGGCATATTGAAGAAAAATCAGCCGAGTGGTTCTTGTGGGAGAACAACTCCATTTGGCTCACTAACTTCACACACCATCAGGTTTCCAAGCAGCTCTCAAGGAAACTCAGTTTTCACACTCTATGCTTAGTGCCCTTTGAGTGCCTAGGACTGAAATGAAGCTTGGTGAGCATCCCCACACAAACGAATGCTCCACATGCGGGTTTCACATGCCACCAATTCCACATTCACAGGCAACTTCAGCGCCACAGCCGTTTTCAGATAGCCCTCAATACAAGGGCTCTAGACGCAAATATTGGTGTGAGAGCTAATTCAATCAAGGAAACACTGCATGTTGGTGAAGGGCATATTGAAGAAGGATCAGCCGAGTGGTTCTTGTGGGAGAACAGCTCCATTTGGCTCACTAACTTCACACACCATCAGGCTTCCAAGCAGCTCTCAAGGAAACTCAGTTTTCACACTCTATGCTTAGTGCCCTTTGAGTGCCTAGGACCGAAATGAAACTTGGTGAGCATCCCACACAAACGAATGCTCCACATGCGGGTTTCACATGCCACCAACTCCACATTCACAGGCAACTTCAGCGCCACAGCCGTTTTCAGATAGCCCTCAATACAAAGGCTTTAGACGCAAATATTGTTGTGAGAGCTAATTCAATCAAGGAAACACTGCATGTTGGTGAAGGGCATATTGAAGAAGGATCGGCCGAGTGGTTCTTGTGGGAGAACAACTCCATTTGGCTCACTAACTTCACACACCATCAGGCTTCCAAGCAGCTCTCAAGGAAACTCAGTTTTCACACTCTATGCTTAGTGCCCTTGAGTGCCTTATCTAGGAATGAACCTGGTAGAGCATCCCACACAAACGAATGCTCCACATGCGGGTTTCACATGCCACTAACTCCACATTCACAGGCAACTTCTGCGCCACAGCCGTTTTCAGATAGCCCTCAATGCAAAGGCTCTAGACGCAAATATTGGTGTGAGAGCTAATTCAATCAAGGAAACACTGCATGTTGGTGAAGGGCATATTGAAGAAGGATCAGCCGAGTGGTTCTTGTCGGAGAACAACTCCATTTGGCTCACTAACTTCACACACCATCAGGCTTCCAAGCAGCTCTCAAGCAAACTCAGTTTTCACACTCTATGCTTAGTGCCCTTTGAGTGCCTAGGACTGAAATAAAACTTGCTGAGCATCCCACACAAACGAATGCTCCACATGCGGGTTTCACATGCCACCAACTTCACATTCACTCGCAACTTCAGCGCCACAGCCGTTTTCAGATAGCCCTCAATGCAAAGGCTATAGACGCAAATATTGGTGTGAGAGCTAATTCAATCAAGGAAACACTGCTTGTTGGTGAAGGGCATATTGAAGAAGGATCAGCCGAGTGGTTCTTGTGGAGAACAACTTCATTTGGCTCACTAACTTCACACACCATCAGGCTTCCAAGCAGCTCTCAAGGAAACTCAGTTTTCACACTCTATGCTTAGTGCCCTTTGAGTGCCTTATCTAGGAATGAACCTGGTAGAGCATCCCACACAAACGAATGCTCCACATGCGGGTTTCACATGCCACTAACTCCACATTCACAGGCAACTTCAGCGCCACAGCCGTTTTCAGATAGCCCTCAATGCAAAGGCTCTAGACGCAAATATTGGTGTGAGAGCTAATTCAATCAAGGAAACACTGCATGTTGGTGAAGGGCATATTGAAGAAGGATCAGCCGAGTGGTTCTTGTCGGAGAACAACTCCATTTGGCTCACTAACTTCACACACCATCAGGCTTCCAAGCAGCTCTCAAGGAAACTCAGTTTTCACACTCTATGCTTAGTGCCCTTTGAGTGCATTATCTAGGAATGAACCTGGTAGAACATCCCACACAAACGAATTCTCCACATGCGGATTTCACATGCCACCAACTCCACATTCACTAGCAACTTCAGCGCCACAGCCGTTTTCAGATAGCCCGCAATGCAAAGGCTCTAGATGCAAATATTGGTGTGAGAGCTAATTCAATCAAGGAAACACTGCATGTTGGTGAAGGGCATATTGAAGAAGGATCAGCCGAGTGGTTCTTGTGGGAGAACAACTCCATTTGGCTCACTAACTTCACACACCATCAGGCTTCCAAGCAGCTCTCAAGGAAACTCAGTTTTCACACTCTATGCTTAGTGCCCTTTGAGTGCATTATCTAGGAATGAACCTGGTAGAGCATCCCACACAAACGAATGCTCCACATGCGGGTTTCACATGCCACCAACTCCACATTAACAGGCAACTTCAGCGCCACAGCCGTTTTTCACATAGCCCTCAATGCAAAGGCTCTAGACGCAAATATTGGTGTGAGAGCTAATTCAATCCAGGAAACACTGCATGTTGGTGAAGGGCATATTGAAGAAGGATCAGCCGAGTCGTTCTTGTGGGAGAACAACTCCATTTGGCTCACTAACTTCACACACCATCAGGCTTCCAAACAGTTCTCAAGCAAACTCAGGTTTCACACTCTATGCTTAGTGCCCTTTGAGTGCCTTATCTAGGAATGAACCTGGTAGAGCATCCCACACAAACTAGTGCTCCACATGCGTGTTTCACATGCCACCAACTCCACATTCACAGGCAACTTCAGCGCCACAGCCGTTTTCAGATAGCCCTCAATACAAAGGCTTTAGACGCAAATATTGTTGTGAGAGCTAATTCAATCAAGGAAACACTGCATGTTGGTGAAGGGCATATTGAAGAAGGATCGGCCGAGTGGTTCTTGTGGGAGAACAACTCCATTTGGCTCACTAACTTCACACACCATCAGGCTTCCAAGCAGCTCTCAAGGAAACTCAGTTTTCACACTCTATGCTTAGTGCCCTTTGAGTGCCTAGGACTGAAATGAAACTTGCTGAGCATCCCACACAAACGAATGCTCCACATGCGGGTTTCACATGCCACTAACTCCACATTCACAGGCAACTTCAGCGCCACAGCCGTTTTCAGATAGCTCTCAATGCAAAGGCTCTAGACGCAAATATTGGTGTGAGAGCTAATTCAATCAAGGAAACACTGCATGTTGGTGAAGGACATATTGAAGAACGATCAGCCGAGTGATTCTTGTCGGAGAACAACTCCATTTGGCTCACTAACTTCACACACCATCAGGCTTCCAAGCAGCTCTCAAGCAAACTCAGTTTTCACACTCTATGCTTAGTGCCCTTTGAGTGCCTAGGACTGAAATGAAACTTGCTGAGCATCCCACACAAACGAATGCTCCACATGCGGGTTTCACATGCCACCAACTTCACATTCACTCGCAACTTCAGCGCCACAGCCGTTTTCAGATAGCCCTCAATGCAAAGGCTCTAGACGCAAATATTGGTGTGAGAGCTAATTCAATCAAGGAAACACTGCATGTTGGTGAAGGGCATATTGAAGAAGGATCAGCCGAGTGGTTCTTGTGGAAGAACAGCTCCATTTGGCTCACTAACTTCACACACCATCAGGCTTCCAAGCAGCTCTCAAGGAAACTCAGTTTTCACACTCTATGCTTAGTGCCCTTTGAGTGCCTTATCTAGGAATGAACCTGGTAGAGCATCCCACACAAACGAATGCTCCACATGCGGGTTTCACATGCCACCAACTCCACATTCACAGGCAACTTCAGCGCCACAGCCTTTTTCAGATAGCCCTCAATGCAAAGGCTCTAGACGCAAATATTGGTGTGAGAGCTAATTCAATCAAGGAAACACTGCTTGTTGGTGAAGGGCATATTGAAGAAGTATCAGCCGAGTGGTTCTTGTGGGAGAACAACTCCATTTGGCTCACTAACTTCACACACCATCAGGCTTCCAAGCAGCTCTCAAGGAAACTCAGTTTTCACACTCTATGCTTAGTGCCCTTTGAGTGCCTTATCTAGGAATGAACCTGGTACAGCATCCCACACAAACGAATGCTCCACATGCGGGTTTCACATGCCACCAACTCCACATTCACAGGCAACTTCAGCGCCACAGCCGTTTTTAGATAGCCCTCAATACAAAGGCTCTAGACGCAAATATTGGTGTGAGAGCTAATTCAATCAAGGAAACACTGCATGTTGGTGAAGGGCATATTGAAGAAGGATCAGCCGAGTGGTTCTTGTGGGAGAACAACTCCATTTGGCTCACTAACTTCACACACCATCAGGCTTCCAAGCAGCTCTCAAGGAAACTCAGTTTTCACACTCTATGCTTAGTGCCCTTTGAGTGCCTAGGACTGAAATGAAACTTGGTGAGCATCCCACACAAACGAATGCTCCACATGCGGGTTTCACATGCCACTAACTCCACATTCACAGGCAACTTCAGCGCCACAGCCGTTTTCAGATAGCCCTCAATGCAAAGGCTCTAGACGCAAATATTGGTGTGAGAGCTAATTCAATCAAGGAAACACTGCATGTTGGTGAAGGGCATATTGAAGAAGGATCAGCCGAGTGGTTCTTCTGGGAGAACAACTCCATTTGGCTCACTAACTTCACACACCATCAGGCTTCCAAGCAGCTCTCAAGGAAACTCAGTTTTCACACTCTATGCTTAGTGCCCTTTCAGTGCCTTATCTAGGAATGAACCTGGTAGAGCATCCCACACAAACGAATGCTCCACATGCGGGTTTCACATGCCACCAACTCCACATTCACAGGCAACTTCAGCGCCACAGCCGTTTTCAGATAGCCCTCAATGCAAAGGCTCTAGACGCAAATATTTGTGTGAGAGCTAATTCAATCAAGGAAACACTGCTTGTTGGTGAAGGGCATATTGAAGAAGGATCAGCCGAGTGGTTCTTGTGGGAGAACAACTCTATTTGGCTCACTAACTTCACACACCATCAGGCTTCCAAGCAGCTCTCAAGGAAACTCAGTTTTCACACTCTATGCTTAGTGCCCTTTGAGTGCCTAGGACTGAAATGAAACTTGGTGAGCATCCCACACAAACGAATGCTCCACATGCGGGTTTCACATGCCAACAACTCCACATTCACAGGCAACTTCAGCGCCACAGCCGTTTTCAGATAGCCCTCAATGCAAAGGCTCTAGACGCAAATATTGGTGTGAGAGCTAATTCAATCAAGGAAACACTGCATGTTGGTGAAGGGGCATATTGAAGAAGGATCAGCCGAGTGGTTCTTGTGGGAGAACAACTCCATTTGGCTCACTAACTTCACACACCATCAGGCTTCCAAGCAGCTCTCAAGGAAACTCAGTTTTCACACTCTAGGCTTAGTGCCCTTTGAGTGCATTATCTAGGAATGAACCTGGTAGAGCATCCCACACAAACGAATGCTCCACATGCGGGTTTCACATGCCACCAACTCCACATTCACAGGCAACTTCAGCGCCACAGCCGTTTCAGATAGCCCTCAATGCAAAGGCTCTAGACGCAAATATTGGTGTGAGAGCTAATTCAATGAAGGAAACACTGCATGTTGGTGAAGGGCATATTGAAGAAGGATCAGCCGAGTGGTTCTTGTGGGAGAACAACTCCATTTGGCTCACTAACTTCACACACCATCAGGCTTCCAAACAGTTCTCAAGCAAACTCAGTTTTCACACTCTATGCTTAGTGCCCTTTGAGTGCATTATCTAGGAATGAACCTGGTAGAGCATCCCACACAAACGAATGCTCCACATGCGGGTTTCACATGCCAACCCAACTCACACATTCACTGGCAGCCTTCAGCGCCACAGCCGTTTTCAGATAGCCCTCAATGCAAAGGCTCTAGACGCAAATGTTGGTGTGAGAGCTAATTCAATCAAGGAAACACTGCATGTTGGTGAAGGGCATATTGAAGAAGGATCAGCCGAGTGGTTCTTGTTTCAGAACAACTCCATTTGGCTCACTAACTTCACACACCATCAGGCTTCCAAGCAGCTCTCAAGGAAACTCAGTTTTCACACTCTATGCTTAGTGCCCTTTGAGTGCCTAGGACTGAAATGAAACTTGGTGAGCATCCCACACAAACGAATGCTCCACATGCGGGTTTCACATGCCACCAACTCCACATTCACAGGCAACTTCAGCGCCACAGCCGTTTTCAGATAGCCCTCAATGCAAAGGCTCTAGACGCAAATATTGGTGTGAGAGCTAATTCAATCAAGGAAACACTGCATGTTGGTGAAGGGCATATTGAAGAAGGATCAGCCGAGTGGTTCTTGTGGCAGAACAACTCCATTTGGCTCACTAACTTCACACACCATCAGGCTTCCAAGCAGCTCTCAAGGAAACTCAGTTTTCACACTCTATGCTTAGTGCCCTTTGAGTGCATTATCTAGGAATGAACCTGGTAGAGCATCCCACACAAACGAATGCTCCACATGCGGGTTTCACATGCCACCAACTCCACATTCACTGGCAGATTCAGCACCACAGCAGTTTTCAGATAGCCCTCAATGCAAAGGCTCTAGACGCAAATATTGGTGTGAGAGCTAATTCAATCAAGGAAACACTGCATGTTGGTGAAGGGCATATTGAAGAAGGATCAGCCGAGTGGTTCTTGTGGGAGAACAACTCCATTTGGCTCACTAACTTCACACACCATCAGGCTTCCAAGCAGCTCTCAAGGAAACTCAGTTTTCACACTCTATGCTTAGTGCCCTTTGAGTGCCTAGGACTGAAATGAAACTTGATGAGCATCCCACACAAACGAATGCTCCACATGCGGGTTTCACATGCCACCAACTCCACATTCACAGGCAACTTCAGCGCCACAGCCGTTTTCAGATAACCCTCAATGCAAAGGCTCTAGACACAAATATTGGTGTGAGAGCTAATTCAATCAAGGAAACACTGCATGTTGGTGAAGGGCATATTGAAGAAGGATCAGCCGAGTGGTTCTTGTGGGAGAACAACTCCATTTGGCTCACTAACTTCACACACCATCAGGCTTCCAAGCAGCTCTCAAGGAAGCTCAGTTTTCACACTCTATGCTTAGTCCCCTTTGAGTGCCTAGGTCTGAAATGAAACTTGGTGAGCATCCCACACAAACGAATGCTCCACATGCGGGTTTCACATGCCACCAACTCCACATTCACAGGCAACTTCAGCGCCACAGCCGTTTTCAGATAGCCCTCAATGCAAAGGCTCTAGACGCAAATATTGGTGTGAGAGTTAATTCAATCAAGGAAACACTGCATGTTGGTGAAGGGCATATTGAAGAAGGAACAGCCGAGTGGTTCTTGTGGGAGAACAACTCCATTTGGCTCACTAACTTCACACACCATCAGGCTTCCAAGCAGCTCTCAAGGAAACTCAGTTTTCACACTCTATGCTTAGTGCCCTTTGAGTGCCTTATCTAGGAATGAACCTGGTAGAGCATCCCACACAAACGAATGCTCCACATGCGGGTTTCACATGCCACCAACTCCACATTCACTGGCAACTTCAGCGCCACAGCCGTTTTCAGATAGCCCGCAATGCAAAGGCTCTAGACGCAAATATTGGTGTGAGAGCTAATTCAATCAAGGAAACACTGCATGTTGGTGAAGGGCATATTGAAGAAGGATCAGCCGAGTGGTTCTTGTTTCAGAACAACTCCATTTGGCTCACTAACTTCACACACCATCAGGCTTCCAAGCAGCTCTCAAGGAAACTCAGTTTTCACACTCTATGCTTAGTGCCCTTTGAGTGCCTAGGACTGAAATGAAACTTGGTGAGCATCCCACAAAAACGAATGCTCCACATGCGGGTTTCACATGCCACTAACTCCACATTCACAGGCAACTTCAGCGCCACAGCCGTTTTCAGATAGCCCTCAATGCAAAGGCTCTAGACGCAAATATTGGTGTGAGAGCTAATTCAATCAAGGAAACACTGCATGTTGGTGAAGGGCATATTGAAGAAGGATCAGCCGAGTGGTTCTTGTGGCAGAACAACTCCATTTGGCTCACTAACTTCACACACCATCAGGCTTCCAAGCAGCTCTCAAGGAAACTCAGTTTTCACACTCTATGCTTAGTGCCTTTTGAGTGCCTTATCTAGGAATGAACCTGGTAGAGCATCCCACAGAAACGAATGCTCCACATGCGGTTTTCACATGCCACTAACTCCACATTCACAGGCAACTTCAGCGCCACAGCCGTTTTCAGATAACCCTCAATGCAAAGGCTCTAGACACAAATATTGGTGTGAGAGCTAATTCAATCAAGGAAACACTGCATGTTGGTGAAGGGCATATTGAAGAAAAATCAGCCGAGTGGTTCTTGTGGGAGAACAACTCCATTTGGCTCACTAACTTCACACACCATCAGGTTTCCAAGCAGCTCTCAAGGAAATTCAGTTTTCACACTCTATGCTTAGTGCCCTTTGAGTGCCTTATCTAGGAATGAACCTGGTAGAGCATGCCACACAAACGAATGCTCCACATGCGGGTTTCACATGCCACTAACTCCACATTCACAGGCAACTTCAGCGCCACAGCCGTTTTCAGATAGCCCTCAATGCAAAGGCTCTAGACGCAAATATTGGTGTGAGAGCTAATTCAATCAAGGAAACACTGCATGTTGGTGAAGGGCATATTGAAGAAGGATCAGCCGAGTGGTTCTTGTGGGAGAACAACTCCATTTGGCTCACTAACTTCACACACCATCAGGCTTCCAAGCAGCTCTCAAGGAAGCTCAGTTTTCACACTCTATGCTTAGTCCCCTTTGAGTGCCTAGGTCTGAAATGAAACTTGGTGAGCATCCCACACAAACGAATGCTCCACATGCGGGTTTCACATGCCACCAACTCCACATTCACAGGCAACTTCAGCGCCACAGCCGTTTTCAGATAGCCCTCAATGCAAAGGCTCTAGACGCAAATATTGGTGTGAGAGCTAATTCAATCAAGGAAACACTGCATGTTGGTGAAGGGCATATTGAAGAAGGATCAGCCGAGTGGTTCTTGTGGGAGAACAACTCCATTTGGCTCACTAACTTCACACACCATCAGGCTTCCAAGCAGCTCTCAAGGAAACTCAGTTTTCACACTCTATGCTTAGTGCCCTTTGAGTGCATTATCTAGGAATGAACCTGGTAGAGCATCCCACACAAACGAATGCTCCACATGCGGGTTTCACATGCCACCAACTCCACATTCACAGGCAACTTCAGCGCCACAGCCGTTTTCAGATAGCCCTCAATGCAAAGGCTCTAGACGCAAATATTAGTGTGAGAGCTAATTCAATCAAGGAAACACTGCATGTTGGTGAAGTGCATATTGAAGAAGGATCAGCCGAGTGGTTCTTGTGGGAGAACAACTCTATTTGGCTCACTAACTTCACACACCATCAGGCTTAAAAGCAGCTCTAAAGGAAACTCAGTTTTCACACTCTATGCTTAGTGCCCTTTGAGTGCCTAGGACTGAAATGAAACTTGGTGAGCATCCCACACAAACGAATGCTCCACATGCGGGTTTCACATGCCACCAACTCCACATTCACAGGCAACTTCAGCGCCACAGCCGTTTTCACATAGCCCTCAATGCAAAGGCTCTAGACGCAAATGTTGGTGTGAGAGCTAATTCAATCAAGGAAACACTGCATATTGGTGAAGGGCATATTGAAGAAAGATCAGCCGAGTGGTTCTTGTGGGAGAACAACTCCATTTGGCTCACTAACTTCACACACCATCAGGCTTCCAAGCAGCTCTCAAAAAAACTCAGTTTTCACACTCTATGCTTAGTGCCATTTGAGTGCCTTATCTAGGAATGAACCTGGTAGAGCATCCCACACAAACGAATGCTCCACATGCGGGTTTCACATGCCACCAACTCCACATTCACAGGCAACTTCAGCGCCACAGCCGTTTTCAGATAGCCCTCAATGCAAAGACTCTAGACGCAAATATTGGTGTGAGAGCTAATTCAATCAAGGAAACACTGCATGTTGGTGAAGGGCATATTGAAGAAGGAACAGCCGAGTGGTTCTTGTGGGAGAACAACTCCATTTGTCTCACTAACTTCACACACCATCAGGCTTCCAAGCAGCTCTCAAGCAAACTCAGTTTTCACACTCTATGCTTAGTGCCCTTTGAGTGCATTATCTAGGAATGAACCTGGTAGAGCATCCCACACAAACGAATGCTCCACATGCGGGTTTCACATGCCACCAACTCCACATTCACAGGCAACTTCAGCGCCACAGCCATTTTCAGATAGCCCTCAATGCAAAGGCTCTAGACGCAAATATTGGTGTGAGAGCTAATTCAATCAAGGAAACACTGCATGTTGGTGAAGGGCATATTGAAGAAGGATCAGCCGAGTGGTTCTTGTGGGAGAACAACTCCATTTGGCTCACTAACTTCACACACCATCAGGCTTCCAAGCAGCTCTCAAGGAAACTCAGTTTTCACACTCTATGCTTAGTGCCCTTTGAGTGCCTAGGACTGAAATGAAACTTGGTGAGCATCCCACACAAACGAATGCTCCACATGCGGGTTTCACATGCCACCAACTCCACATTCACAGGCAACTTCAGCGCCACAGCCGTTTTCAGATAGCCCTCAATGCAAAGGCTCTAGACGCAAATATTGGTGTGAGAGCTAATTCAATCAAGGAAACACTGCATGTTGGTGAAGGGCATATTGAAGAAGGATCAGCCGAGTGGTTCTTGTGGGAGAACAACTCCATTTGGCTCCCTAACTTCACACACCATCAGGCTTCCAAGCAGCTCTCAAGCAAACTCAGTTTTCACACTCTATGCTTAGTGCCCTTTGAGTGCCTTATCTAGGAATGAACCTGGTAGAGCATCCCACACAAACGAATGCTCCACATGCGGGTTTCACATGCCACTAACTCCACATTCACAGGCAACTTCAGCGCCACAGCCGTTTTCAGATAGCCCTCAATGCAAAGGCTCTAGACGCAAATATTGGTGTGAGAGCTAATTCAATCAAGGAAACACTGCATGTTGGTGAAGGGCATATTGAAGAAGGATCAGCCGAGTGGTTCTTGTGGCAGAACAACTCCATTTGGCTCACTAACTTCACACACCATCAGGCTTCCAAGCAGCTCTCAAGGAAACTCAGTTTTCACACTCTATGCTTAGTGACCTTTGAGTGCCTAGGACTGAAATGAAACTTGGTGAGCATCCCACAAAAACGAATGCTCCACATGCGGGTTTCACATGCCACTAACTCCACATTCACAGGCAACTTCAGCGCCACAGCCGTTTTCAGATAGCCCTCAATGCAAAGGCTCTAGACGCAAATATTGGTGTGAGAGCTAATTCAATCAAGGAAACACTGCATGTTGGTGAAGGGCATATTGAAGAAGGATCAGCCGAGTGGTTCTTGTGGCAGAACAACTCCATTTGGCTCACTAACTTCACACACCATCAGGCTTCCAAGCAGCTCTCAAGGAAACTCAGTTTTCACACTCTATGCTTAGTGCCTTTTGAGTGCCTTATCTAGGAATGAACCTGGTAGAGCATCCCACACAAACGAATGCTCCACATGCGGGTTTCACATGCCACTAACTCCACATTCACAGGCAACTTCAGCGCCACAGCCGTTTTCAGATAGCCCTCAATGCAAAGGCTCTAGACGCAAATATTGGTGTGAGAGCTAATTCAATCAAGGAAACACTGCATGTTGGTGAAGGGCATATTGAAGAAGGATCAGCCGAGTGGTTCTTGTGGCAGAACAACTCCATTTGGCTCACTAACTTCACACACCATCAGGCTTCCAAGCAGCTCTCAAGGAAACTCAGTTTTCACACTCTATGCTTAGTGACCTTTGAGTGCCTAGGACTGAAATGAAACTTGGTGAGCATCCCACAAAAACGAATGCTCCACATGCGGGTTTCACATGCCACTAACTCCACATTCACAGGCAACTTCAGCGCCACAGCCGTTTTCAGATAGCCCTCAATGCAAAGGCTCTAGACGCAAATATTGGTGTGAGAGCTAATTCAATCAAGGAAACACTGCATGTTGGTGAAGGGCATATTGAAGAAGGATCAGCCGAGTGGTTCTTGTGGCAGAACAACTCCATTTGGCTCACTAACTTCACACACCATCAGGCTTCCAAGCAGCTCTCAAGGAAACTCAGTTTTCACACTCTATGCTTAGTGCCTTTTGAGTGCCTTATCTAGGAATGAACCTGGTAGAGCATCCCACAGAAACGAATGCTCCACATGCGGTTTTCACATGCCACTAACTCCACATTCACAGGCAACTTCAGCGCCACAGCCGTTTTCAGATAACCCTCAATGCAAAGGCTCTAGACACAAATATTGGTGTGAGAGCTAATTCAATCAAGGAAACACTGCATGTTGGTGAAGGGCATATTGAAGAAAAATCAGCCGAGTGGTTCTTGTGGGAGAACAACTCCATTTGGCTCACTAACTTCACACACCATCAGGTTTCCAAGCAGCTCTCAAGGAAATTCAGTTTTCACACTCTATGCTTAGTGCCCTTTGAGTGCCTTATCTAGGAATGAACCTGGTAGAGCATGCCACACAAACGAATGCTCCACATGCGGGTTTCACATGCCACTAACTCCACATTCACAGGCAACTTCAGCGCCACAGCCGTTTTCAGATAGCCCTCAATGCAAAGGCTCTAGACGCAAATATTGGTGTGAGAGCTAATTCAATCAAGGAAACACTGCATGTTGGTGAAGGGCATATTGAAGAAGGATCAGCCGAGTGGTTCTTGTGGGAGAACAACTCCATTTGGCTCACTAACTTCACACACCATCAGGCTTCCAAGCAGCTCTCAAGGAAGCTCAGTTTTCACACTCTATGCTTAGTCCCCTTTGAGTGCCTAGGTCTGAAATGAAACTTGGTGAGCATCCCACACAAACGAATGCTCCACATGCGGGTTTCACATGCCACCAACTCCACATTCACAGGCAACTTCAGCGCCACAGCCGTTTTCAGATAGCCCTCAATGCAAAGGCTCTAGACGCAAATATTGGTGTGAGAGCTAATTCAATCAAGGAAACACTGCATGTTGGTGAAGGGCATATTGAAGAAGGATCAGCCGAGTGGTTCTTGTGGGAGAACAACTCCATTTGGCTCACTAACTTCACACACCATCAGGCTTCCAAGCAGCTCTCAAGGAAACTCAGTTTTCACACTCTATGCTTAGTGCCCTTTGAGTGCATTATCTAGGAATGAACCTGGTAGAGCATCCCACACAAACGAATGCTCCACATGCGGGTTTCACATGCCACCAACTCCACATTCACAGGCAACTTCAGCGCCACAGCCGTTTTCAGATAGCCCTCAATGCAAAGGCTCTAGACGCAAATATTAGTGTGAGAGCTAATTCAATCAAGGAAACACTGCATGTTGGTGAAGTGCATATTGAAGAAGGATCAGCCGAGTGGTTCTTGTGGGAGAACAACTCTATTTGGCTCACTAACTTCACACACCATCAGGCTTCCAAGCAGCTCTAAAGGAAACTCAGTTTTCACACTCTATGCTTAGTGCCCTTTGAGTGCCTAGGACTGAAATGAAACTTGGTGAGCATCCCACACAAACGAATGCTCCACATGCGGGTTTCACATGCCACCAACTCCACATTCACAGGCAACTTCAGCGCCACAGCCGTTTTCACATAGCCCTCAATGCAAAGGCTCTAGACGCAAATGTTGGTGTGAGAGCTAATTCAATCAAGGAAACACTGCATATTGGTGAAGGGCATATTGAAGAAAGATCAGCCGAGTGGTTCTTGTGGGAGAACAACTCCATTTGGCTCACTAACTTCACACACCATCAGGCTTCCAAGCAGCTCTCAAAGAAACTCAGTTTTCACACTCTATGCTTAGTGCCATTTGAGTGCCTTATCTAGGAATGAACCTGGTAGAGCATCCCACACAAACGAATGCTCCACATGCGGGTTTCACATGCCACCAACTCCACATTCACAGGCAACTTCAGCGCCACAGCCGTTTTCAGATAGCCCTCAATGCAAAGACTCTAGACGCAAATATTGGTGTGAGAGCTAATTCAATCAAGGAAACACTGCATGTTGGTGAAGGGCATATTGAAGAAGGAACAGCCGAGTGGTTCTTGTGGGAGAACAACTCCATTTGTCTCACTAACTTCACACACCATCAGGCTTCCAAGCAGCTCTCAAGCAAACTCAGTTTTCACACTCTATGCTTAGTGCCCTTTGAGTGCATTATCTAGGAATGAACCTGGTAGAGCATCCCACACAAACGAATGCTCCACATGCGGGTTTCACATGCCACCAACTCCACATTCACAGGCAACTTCAGCGCCACAGCCATTTTCAGATAGCCCTCAATGCAAAGGCTCTAGACGCAAATATTGGTGTGAGAGCTAATTCAATCAAGGAAACACTGCATGTTGGTGAAGGGCATATTGAAGAAGGATCAGCCGAGTGGTTCTTGTGGGAGAACAACTCCATTTGGCTCACTAACTTCACACACCATCAGGCTTCCAAGCAGCTCTCAAGGAAACTCAGTTTTCACACTCTATGCTTAGTGCCCTTTGAGTGCCTAGGACTGAAATGAAACTTGGTGAGCATCCCACACAAACGAATGCTCCACATGCGGGTTTCACATGCCACCAACTCCACATTCACAGGCAACTTCAGCGCCACAGCCGTTTTCAGATAGCCCTCAATGCAAAGGCTCTAGACGCAAATATTGGTGTGAGAGCTAATTCAATCAAGGAAACACTGCATGTTGGTGAAGGGCATATTGAAGAAGGATCAGCCGAGTGGTTCTTGTGGGAGAACAACTCCATTTGGCTCCCTAACTTCACACACCATCAGGCTTCCAAGCAGCTCTCAAGCAAACTCAGTTTTCACACTCTATGCTTAGTGCCCTTTGAGTGCCTTATCTAGGAATGAACCTGGTAGAGCATCCCACACAAACGAATGCTCCACATGCGGGTTTCACATGCCACTAACTCCACATTCACAGGCAACTTCAGCGCCACAGCCGTTTTCAGATAGCCCTCAATGCAAAGGCTCTAGACGCAAATATTGGTGTGAGAGCTAATTCAATCAAGGAAACACTGCATGTTGGTGAAGGGCATATTGAAGAAGGATCAGCCGAGTGGTTCTTGTGGCAGAACAACTCCATTTGGCTCACTAACTTCACACACCATCAGGCTTCCAAGCAGCTCTCAAGGAAACTCAGTTTTCACACTCTATGCTTAGTGACCTTTGAGTGCCTAGGACTGAAATGAAACTTGGTGAGCATGCCACAAAAACGAATGCTCCACATGCGGGTTTCACATGCGACTAACTCCACATTCACAGGCAACTTCAGCGCCACAGCCGTTTTCAGATAGCCCTCAATGCAAAGGCTCTAGACGCAAATATTGGTGTGAGAGCTAATTCAATCAAGGAAACACTGCATGTTGGTGAAGGGCATATTGAAGAAGGATCAGCCGAGTGGTTCTTTTGGCAGAACAACTCCATTTGGCTCACTAACTTCACACACCATCAGGCTTCCAAGCAGCTCTCAAGGAAACTCAGTTTTCACACTCTATGCTTAGTGCCCTTTGAGTGCCTTATCTAGGAATGAACCTGGTAGAGCATCCCACAGAAACGAATGCTCCACATGCGGTTTTCACATGCCACTAACTCCACATTCACAGGCAACTTCAGCGCCACAGCCGTTTTCAGATAACCCTCAATGCAAAGGCTCTAGACACAAATATTGGTGTGAGAGCTAATTCAATCAAGGAAACACTGCATGTTGGTGAAGGGCATATTGAAGAAAAATCAGCCGAGTGGTTCTTGTGGCAGAACAACTCCATTTGGCTCACTAACTTCACACACCATCAGGTTTGCAAGCAGCTCTCAAGGAAATTCAGTTTTCACACTCTATGCTTAGTGCCCTTTGAGTGCCTTATCTAGGAATGAACCTGGTAGAGCATGCCACACAAACGAATGCTCCACATGCGGGTTTCACATGCCACCAACTCCACATTCACAGGCAACTTCAGCGCCACAGCCGTTTTCAGATAGCCCTCAATGCAAAGGCTCTAGACGCAAATATTGGTGTGAGAGCTAATTCAATCAAGGAAACACTGCATGTTGGTGAAGGGCATATTGAAGAAGGATCAGCCGAGTGGTTCTTGTGGCAGAACAACTCCATTTGGCTCACTAACTTCACACACCATCAGGCTTCCAAGCAGCTCTCAAGGAAGCTCAGTTTTCACACTCTATGCTTAGTCCCCTTTGAGTGCCTAGGTCTGAAATGAAACTTGGTGAGCATCCCACACAAACGAATGCTCCACATGCGTGTTTCACATGCCACCAACTCCACATTCACAGGCAACTTCAGCGCCACAGCCGTTTTCAGATAGCCCTCAATGCAAAGGCTCTAGACGCAAATATTGGTGTGAGAGTTAATTCAATCAAGGAAACACTGCATGTTGGTGAAGGGCATATTGAAGAAGGAACAGCCGAGTGGTTCTTGTGGGAGAACAACTCCATTTGGCTCACTAACTTCACACACCATCAGGCTTCCAAGCAGCTCTCAAGGAAACTCAGTTTTCACACTCTATGCTTAGTGCCCTTTGAGTGCATTATCTAGGAATGAACCTGGTAGAGCATCCCACAGAAACGAATGCTCCACATGCGGGTTTCACATGCCACCAACTCCACATTCACAGGCAACTTCAGCGCCACAGCCGTTTTCAGATAGCCCTCAATGCAAAGGCTCTAGACGCAAATATTAGTGTGAGAGCTAATTCAATCAAGGAAACACTGCATGTTGGTGAAGGGCATATTGAAGAAGGATCAGCCGAGTGGTTCTTGTGGGAGAACAAATCCATTTGGCTCACTAACTTCACACACCATCAGGCTTCCAAGCAGCTCTAAAGGAAACTCTGTTTTCACACTCTATGCTTAGTGCCCTTTGAGTGCCTAGGACTGAAATGAAACTTGGTGAGCATCCCACACAAACGAATGCTCCACATGCGGTTTTCACATGCCACCAACTCCACATTAACAGGCAACTTCAGCGCCACAGCCGTTTTCAGATAGCCCTCAATGCAAAGGCTCTAGACGCAAATGTTGGTGTGAGAGCTAATTCAATCAAGGAAACACTGCATGTTGGTGAAGGGCATATTGAAGAAAGATCAGCCGAGTGGTTCTTGTGGGAGAACAACTCCATTTGGCTCACTAACTTCACACACCATCAGGCTTCCAAGCAGTTCTCAAGCAAACTCAGTTTTCACACTCTATGCTTAGTGCCCTTTGAGTGCCTTATCTAGGAATGAACCTGTTAGAGCATCCCACACAAACGAATGCTCCACATGCGGGTTTCACATGCCACCAACTCCACATTCACAGGCAACTTCAGCGCCACAGCCGTTTTCAGATAGCCCTCAATGCAAAGGCTCTAGACGCAAATATTGGTGTGAGAGCTAATTCAATCAAGGAAACACTGCATGTTGGTGAAGGGCATATTGAAGAAGGAACAGCCAAGCGTTCTTGTGGGAGAACAACTCCATTGGGCTCACTAACTTCACACACCATCAGGCTTCCAAGCAGCTCTCAAGAAAACTCAGTTTTCACGCTCTATGCTTAGTGCCCTTTGAGTGCATTATCTAGGAATGAACCTGGTAGAGCATCCCACACAAACGAATGCTCCACATGCGGGTTTCACATGCCACCAACTCCACATTCACTGGCAACTTCAGCGCCACAGCCGTTTTCAGATAGCCCTCAATGCAAAGGCTCTAGACGCAAATATTGGTGTGAGAGCTAATTCAATCAAGGAAACACTGCATGTTGGTGAAGGGCATATTGAAGAAAGAACAGCCGAGTGGTTCTTGTGGGAGAACAACTCCATTGGGCTCACTAACTTCACACACCATCAGGCTTCCAAGCAGCTCTCAAGCAAACTCAGTTTTCACACTCTATGCTTAGTGCCCTTTGAGTGCATTATCTAGGAATGAACCTGGTAGAGCATCCCACACAAACGAATGCTCCACATGCGGGTTTCACATGCCACCAACTCCACATTCACTGGCAACTTCAGCGCCACAGCCGTTTTCAGATAGCCCTCAATGCAAAGGCTCTAGACGCAAATATTGGTGTGAGAGCTAATTCAATCAAGGAAACACTGCATGTTGGTGAAGGGCATATTGAAGAAGGATCAGCCGAGTGGTTCTTGTGGGAGAACAACTCCATTTGGCTCACTAACTTCACACACCATCAGGCTTCCAAGCAGCTCTCAAGGAAACTCAGTTTTCACACTCTATGCTTAGTGCCCTTTGAGTGCCTAGGATTGAAATGAAGCTTGGTAGAGCATCCCACAGAAACGAATGCTCCACATGCGGTTTTCACATGCCACCAACTCCACATTCACAGGCAACTTCAGCGCCACAGCCGTTTTCAGATAGCCCTCAATGCAAAGGCTCTAGACGCAAATATTGGTGTGAGAGCTAATTCAATCAAGGAAACACTGCATGTTGGTGAAGGGCATATTGAAGAAAGATCAGCCGAGTGGTTCTTGTGGGAGAACAACTCCATTTGGCTCACTAACTTCACACACCATCAGGCTTCCAAGCAGCTCACAAGGAAACTCAGTTTTCACACTCTATGCTTAGTGCCCTTTGAGTGCCTAGGATTGAAATGAAGCTTGGTAGAGCATCCCACACAAACGAATGCTCCACATGCGGGTTTCACATGCCACCAACTCCACATTCACAGGCAACTTCAGCGCCACAGCCATTTTCAGATAGCCCTCAATGCAAAGGCTCTAGACGCAAATATTGGTGTGAGAGCTAATTCAATCAAGGAAACACTGCATGTTGGTGAAGGGCATATTGAAGAAGGATCAGCCGAGTGGTTCTTGTGGGAGAACAACTCCATTTGGCTCACTAACTTCACACACCATCAGGCTTCCAAGCAGCTCTCAAGGAAACTCAGTTTTCACACTCTATGCTTAGTGCCCTTTGAGTGCCTAGGACTGAAATGAAACTTGGTGAGCATCCCACACAAACGAATGCTCCACATGCGGGTTTCACATGCCACCAACTCCACATTCACAGGCAACTTCAGCGCCACAGCCGTTTTCAGATAGCCCTCAATGCAAAGGCTCTAGACGCAAATATTGGTGTGAGAGCTAATTCAATCAAGGAAACACTGCATGTTGGTGAAGGGCATATTGAAGAAGGATCAGCCGAGTGGTTCTTGTGGGAGAACAACTCCATTTGGCTCCCTAACTTCACACACCATCAGGCTTCCAAGCAGCTCTCAAGCAAACTCAGTTTTCACACTCTATGCTTAGTGCCCTTTGAGTGCCTTATCTAGGAATGAACCTGGTAGAGCATCCCACACAAACGAATGCTCCACATGCGGGTTTCACATGCCACTAACTCCACATTCACAGGCAACTTCAGCGCCACAGCCGTTTTCAGATAGCCCTCAATGCAAAGGCTCTAGACGCAAATATTGGTGTGAGAGCTAATTCAATCAAGGAAACACTGCATGTTGGTGAAGGGCATATTGAAGAAGGATCAGCTGAGTGGTTCTTGTGGGAGAACAACTCCATTTGGCTCACTAACTTCACACACCATCAGGCTTCCAAGCAGCTCTCAAGGAAACTCAGTTTTCACACTCTATGCTTAGTGAACTTTGAGTGCCTAGGACTGAAATGAAACTTGGTGAGCATCCCACAAAAACGAATGCTCCACATGCGGGTTTCACATGCCACTAACTCCACATTCACAGGCAACTTCAGCGCCACAGCCGTTTTCAGATAGCCCTCAATGCAAAGGCTCTAGACGCAAATATTGGTGTGAGAGCTAATTCAATCAAGGAAACACTGCATGTTGGTGAAGGGCATATTGAAGAAGGATCAGCCGAGTGGTTCTTGTGGCAGAACAACTCCATTTGGCTCACTAACTTCACACACCATCAGGCTTCCAAGCAGCTCTCAAGGAAACTCAGTTTTCACACTCTATGCTTAGTGCCCTTTGAGTGCCTAGGATTGAAATGAAGCTTGGTAGAGCATCCCACACAAACGAATGCTCCACATGCGGGTTTCACATGCCACCAACTCCACATTCACACCAACTTCAGCGCCACAGCCATTTTCAGATAGCCCTCAATGCAAAGGCTCTAGACGCAAATATTGGTGTGAGAGCTAATTCAATCAAGGAAACACTGCATGTTGGTGAAGGGCATATTGAAGAAGGATCAGCCGAGTGGTTCTTGTGGGAGAACAACTCCATTTGGCTCACTAACTTCACACACCATCACTCTTCCAAGCAGCTCTCAAGGAAACTCAGTTTTCACACTCTATGCTTAGTGCCCTTTGAGTGCCTAGGACTGAAATGAAACTTGGTGAGCATCCCACACAAACGAATGCTCCACATGCGGGTTTCACATGCCACCAACTCCACATTCACAGGCAACTTCAGCGCCACAGCCGTTTTCAGATAGCCCTCAATGCAAAGGCTCTAGACGCAAATATTGGTGTGAGAGCTAATTCAATCAAGGAAACACTGCATGTTGGTGAAGGGCATATTGAAGAAGGATCAGCCGAGTGGTTCTTGTGGGAGAACAACTCCATTTGGCTCCCTAACTTCACACACCATCAGGCTTCCAAGCAGTTCTCAAGGAAACTCAGTTTTCACACTCTAGGCTTAGTGCCCTTTGAGTGCATTATCTAGGAATGAACCTGGTAGAGCATCCCACACAAACGAATGCTCCACATGCGGGTTTCACATGCCACCAACTCCACATTCACTGGCAACTTCAGCGCCACAGCCGTTTTCAGATAGCCCTCAATGCAAAGGCTCTAGACGCAAATATTGGTGTGAGAGATAATTCAATCAAGGAAACACTGCTTGTTGGTGAAGGGCATATTGAAGAAGGATCAGCCGAGTGGTTCTTGTGGCAAAACAACTCCATTTGGCTCTCTAACTTCACACACCATCAGGCTTCCAAGCAGCTCTCAAGGAAACTCAGTTTTCACACTCTATGCTTAGTGCCCTTTGAGTGCCTAGGACTGAAATGAAGCTTGGTAGAGCGTCCCACACAAACGAATGCTCCACATGCGGGTTTCACATGCCACCAACTTCACATTCACTCGCAACTTCAGCGCCACAGCCGTTTTCAGATAGCCCTCAATGCAAAGGCTCTAGACGCAAATATTGGTGTGAGAGCTAATTCAATCAAGGAAACACTGCATGTTGGTGAAGGGCATATTGAAGAAGGATCAGCCGAGTGATTCTTGTTTCAGAACAACTCCATTTGGCTCACTAACTTCACACACCATCAGGCTTCCAAGCAGCTCTCAAGGAAACTCAGTTTTCACACTCTATGCTTAGTGCCGTTTGAGTGCCTTATCTAGGAATGAACCTGGTAGAGCATCCCACACAAACGAATGCTCCACATGCGGGTTTCACATGCCACTAACTCCACATTCACAGGCAACTTCAGCGCCACAGCCGTTTTCAGATAGCCCTCAATGCAAAGGCTCTAGACGCAAATATTGGTGTGAGAGCTAATTCAATCAAGGAAACACTGCATGTTGATGAAGGGCATATTGAAGAAGGATCAGCCGAGTGGTTCTTGTGGCAGAACAACTCCATTTGGCTCACTAACTTCACACACCATCAGGCTTCCAAGCAGCTCTCAAGCAAACTCAGTTTTCACACTCTATGCTTAGTGCCCTTTGAGTGCCTAGGACTGAAATGAAGCTTGGTAGCGCATCCCACACAAACGAATGCTCCACATGCGGGTTTCACATGCCACCAACTCCACATTCACAGGCAACTTCAGCGCCACAGCCATTTTCAGATAGCCCTCAATGCAAAGGCTCTAGACGCAAATATTGGTGTGAGAGCTAATTCAATCAAGGAAACACTGCATGTTGGTGAAGGGCATATTGAAGAAGGATCAGCCGAGTGGTTCTTGTGGGAGAACAACTCCATTTGGCTCACTAACTTCACACACCATCAGGCTTCCAAGCAGCTCTCAAGGAAACTCAGTTTTCACACTCTATGCTTAGTGCCCTTTGAGTGCCTAGGACTGAAATGAAACTTGGTGAGCATCCCACACAAACGAATGCTCCACATGCGGGTTTCACATGCCACCAACTCCACATTCACAGGCAACTTCAGCGCCACAGCCGTTTTCAGATAGCCCTCAATGCAAAGGCTCTAGACGCAAATATTGGTGTGAGAGCTAATTCAATCAAGGAAACACTGCATGTTGGTGAAGGGCATATTGAAGAAGGATCAGCCGAGTGGTTCTTGTGGCAGAACAACTCCATTTGGCTCACTAACTTCACACACCATCAGGCTTCCAAGCAGCTCTCAAGCAAACTCAGTTTTCACACTCTATGCTTAGTGCCCTTTGAGTGCATTATCTAGGAATGAACCTGGTAGAGCATCCCACACAAACGAATGCTCCACATGCGGGTTTCACATGCCACTAACTCCACATTCACAGGCAACTTCAGCGCCACAGCCGTTTTCAGATAGCCCTCAATGCAAAGGCTCTAGACGCAAATGTTGGTGTGAGAGCTAATTCAATCAAGGAAACACTGCATGTTGGTGAAGGGCATATTGAAGAAGGATCAGCCGAGTGGTTCTTGTGGCAGAACAACTCCATTTGGCTCACTAACTTCACACACCATCAGGCTTCCAAGCAGCTCTCAAGGAAACTCAGTTTTCACACTCTATGCTTAGTGACCTTTGAGTGCCTAGGACTGAAATGAAACTTGGTGAGCATCCCACAAAAACGAATGCTCCACATGCGGGTTTCACATGCGACTAACTCCACATTCACAGGCAACTTCAGCGCCACAGCCGTTTTCAGATAGCCCTCAATGCAAAGGCTCTAGACGCAAATATTGGTGTGAGAGCTAATTCAATCAAGGAAACACTGCATGTTGGTGAAGGGCATATTGAAGAAGGATCAGCCGAGTGGTTCTTGTGGGAGAACAACTCCATTTGGCTCACTAACTTCACACACCATCAGGCTTCCAAGCAGCTCTCAAGGAAACTCAGTTTTCACACTCTATGCTTAGTGCCCTTTGAGTGCCTAGGATTGAAATGAAGCTTGGTAGAGCATCCCACACAAACGAATGCTCCACATGCGGGTTTCACATGCCACCAACTCCACATTCACACCAACTTCAGCGCCACAGCCATTTTCAGATAGCCCTCAATGCAAAGGCTCTAGACGCAAATATTGGTGTGAGAGCTAATTCAATCAAGGAAACACTGCATGTTGGTGAAGGGCATATTGAAGAAGGATCAGCCGAGTGGTTCTTGTGGGAGAACAACTCCATTTGGCTCACTAACTTCACACACCATCAGGCTTCCAAGCAGCTCTCAAGGAAACTCAGTTTTCACACTCTATGCTTAGTGCCCTTTGAGTGCCTAGGACTGAAATGAAACTTGGTGAGCATCCCACACAAACGAATGCTCCACATGCGGGTTTCACATGCCACCAACTCCACATTCACAGGCAACTTCAGCGCCACAGCCCTTTTCAGATAGCCCTCAATGCAAAGGCTCTAGACGCAAATATTGGTGTGAGAGCTAATTCAATCAAGGAAACACTGCATGTTGGTGAAGGGCATATTGAAGAAGGATCAGCCGAGTGGTTCTTGTGGGAGAACAACTCCATTTGGCTCCCTAACTTCACACACCATCAGGCTTGCAAGCAGCTCTCAAGGAAACTCAGTTTTCACACTCTATGCTTAGTGCCCTATGAGTGCATTATCTAGGAATGAACCTGGTAGAGCATCCCACACAAACGAATGCTCCACATGCGGGTTTCACATGCCACCAACTCCACATTCACTGGCAACTTCAGCGCCACAGCCGTTTTCAGATAGCCCTCAATGCAAAGGCTCTAGACGCAAATATTGGTGTGAGAGCTAATTCAATCAAGGAAACACTGCTTGTTGGTGAAGGGCATATTGAAGAAGGATCAGCCGAGTGGTTCTTGTGGCAGAACAACTCCATTTGGCTCTCTAACTTCACACATCATCAGGCTTCCAAGCAGCTCTCAAGGAAACTCAGTTTTCACACTCTATGCTTAGTGCCCTTTGAGTGCCTAGGACTCAAATGAAGCTTGGTAGAGCATCCCACACAAACGAATGCTCCACATGCGGGTTTCACATGCCACCAACTTCACATTCACTCGCAACTTCAGCGCCACAGCCGTTTTCAGATAGCCCTCAATGCAAAGGCTCTAGACGCAAATATTGGTGTGAGAGCTAATTCAATCAAGGAAACACTGCATGTTGGTGAAGGGCATATTGAAGAAGGATCAGCCGAGTGGTTCTTGTTTCAGAACAACTCCATTTGGCTCACTAACTTCACACACCATCAGGCTTCCAAGCAGCTCTCAAGGAAACTCAGTTCTCACACTCTATGCTTAGTGCCCTTTGAGTGCCTTGTCTAGGAATGAACCTGGTAGAGCATCCCACACAAACGAATGCTCCACATGCGGGTTTCACATGCCACTAACTCCACATTCACAGGCAACTTCAGCGCCACAGCCGTTTTCAGATAGCCCTCAATGCAAAGGCTCTAGACGCAAATATTGGTGTGAGAGCTAATTCAATCAAGGAAACACTGCATGTTGGTGAAGGGCATATTGAAGAAGGATCAGCCGAGTGGTTCTTGTGGCAGAACAACTCCATTTGGCTCACTAACTTCACACACCATCAGGCTTCCAAGCAGCTCTCAAGGAAACTCAGTTTTCACACTCTATGCTTAGTGCCCTTTGAGTGCCTAGGACTGAAATGAAGCTTGGTAGCGCATCCCACACAAACGAATGCTCCACATGCGTGTTTCACATGCCACCAACTCCACATTCACAGGCAACTTCAGCGCCACAGCCATTTTCAGATAGCCCTCAATGCAAAGGCTCTAGACGCAAATATTGGTGTGAGAGCTAATTCAATCAAGGAAACACTGCATGTTGGTGAAGGGCATATTGAAGAAGGATCAGACGAATGGTTCTTGTTTCAGAACAACCTCATTGGGCTCACTAAGTTCACACACCATCAGGCTTCCAAGCAGGTCACAAGCAAACTCAGTTTTCACACTCTATGCTTAGTGCCGTTTGAGTGCCTTATCTAGGAATGAACCTGGTAGAGAATCCCACACAAACGAATGCTCCACATGCGGGTTTCACATGCCACTAACTTCACATTCACAGGCAACTTCAGCGCCACAGCCGTTTTCAGATAGCCGTCAAAGCAAAGGCTCTAGACGCAAATATTGGTGTGAGAGCTAATTCAATCAAGGAAACACTGCATGTTGGTGAAGGGCATATTGAAGAAGGATCAGCCGAGTGGTTCTTGTGGCAGAACAACTCCATTTGGCTCACTAACTTCACACACCATCAGGCTTCCAAGCAGCTCTCAAGCAAACTCAGTTTTCACACTCTATGCTTAGTGCCCTTTGAGTGCCTAGGACTGAAAAGAAGCTTGGTGAGCATCCCACACAAACGAATGCTCCACATGCGGGTTTCACATGCCACCAACTCCACATTCACTGGCAACTTCAGCGCCACAGCCGTTTTCAGATAGCCCTCAATGCAAAGGCTCTAGACGCAAATATTGGTGTGAGAGCTAATTCAATCAAGGAAACACTGCATGTTGGTGAAGGGCATATTGAAGAAGGATCAGCCGAGTGGTTCTTGTGGGAGAACAACTCCATTTGGCTCACTAACTTCACACACCATCAGGCTTCCAAGCAGCTCTCAAGCAAACTCAGTTTTCACACTCTATGCTCAGTGCCCTTTGAGTGCATTATCTAGGAATGAACCTGGTAGAGCATCCCACACAAACGAATGCTCCACATGCGGGTTTCACATGCCACCAACTCCACATTCACTGGCAACTTCAGCGCCACAGCCGTTTTCAGATAGCCCTCAATGCAAAGGCTCTAGACGCAAATATTGGTGTGAGAGCTAATTCAATCAAGGAAACACTGCATGTTGGTGAAGGGCATATTGAAGAAGGATCAGCCGAGTGGTTCTTGTGGCAGAACAACTCCATTTGGCTCACTAACTTCACACACCATCAGGCTTCCAAGCAGCTCTCAAGGAAACTCAGTTTTCACACTCTAGGCTTAGTGCCCTTTGAGTGCCTAGGACTGAAAAGAAGCTTGGTGAGCATCCCACACAAATGAATGCTCCACATGCGGGTTTCACATGCCACCAACTTCACATTCACAGGCAACTTCAGCGCCACAGCCGTTTTCAGATAGCCCTCAATGCAAAGGCTCTAGACGCAAATATTGGTGTGAGAGCTAATTCAATCAAGGAAACACTGCATGTTGGTGAAGGGCATATTGAAGAATGATCAGCCGAGTGGTTCTTGTGGGAGAACAACTCCATTTGGCTCACTAACTTCACACACCATCAGGCTTGCAAGCAGCTCTCAAGGAAACTCAGTTTTCACACTCTATGCTTAGTGCCCTTTGAGTGCATTATCTAGGAATGAACCTGGTAGAGCATCCCACACAAACGAATGCTCCACATGCGGGTTTCACATGCCACCAAGTCCACATTCACAGGCAACTTCAGCGCCACAGCCGTTTTCAGATAGCCCTCAATGCAAAGGCTCTAGACGCAAATATTGGTGTGAGAGCTAATTCAATCAAGGAAACACTGCATGTTGGTGAAGGGCATATTGAAGAAGGATCAGCTGAGTGGTTCTTGTGGGAGAACAACTCCAATTGGCTCACTAACTTCACACACCATCAGGCTTCCAAGCAGCTCTCAAGCAAACTCAGTTTTCACACTCTATGCTTAGTGCCCTTTGAGTGCCTAGGACTGAAATGAAACTTGGTGAGCATCCCACACAAACGAATGCTCCACATGCGGGTTTCACATGCCACCAACTCCACATTCACAGGCAACTTCAGTGCCACAGCCGTTTTCAGATAGCCCTCAATGCAAAGGCTCTAGACGCAAATATTGGTGTGAGAGCTAATTCAATCAAGGAAACACTGCATGTTGGTGAAGGGCATATTGAAGAAGGATCAGCCGTGTGGTTCTTGTGGGAGAACAACTCCATTTGGCTCACTAACTTCACACACCATCAGGCTTCCAAGCAGCTCTCGAGCAAACTCAGTTTTCACACTCTATGCTTAGTGCCCTTTGAGTGCATTATATAGGAATGAACCTGGTAGAGCATCCCACACAAACGAATGCTCCACATGCGGGTTTCACATGCCACCAACTCCACATTCACAGGCAACTTCAGCGCCACAGCCGTTTTCAGATAACCCTCAATGCAAAGGCTCTAGACGCAAATATTGGTGTGAGAGCTAATTCAATCAAGGAAACACTGCATGTTGGTGAAGGGCATATTGAAGAAGGATCAGCTGAGTGGTTCTTGTGGGAGAACAACTCCATTTGGCTCACTAACTTCACACACCATCAGGCTTCCAAGCAGCTCTCAAGGAAACTCAGTTTTCACACTCTATGCTTAGTGCCCTTTGAGTGCATTATCTAGGAATGAACCTGGTAGAGCATCCCACACAAACGAATGCTCCACATGCGGGTTTCACATGCCACTAACTCCACATTCACAGGCAACTTCAGCGCCACAGCCGTTTTCAGATAGCCCTCAATGCAAAGGCTCTAGACGCAAATATTGGTGTGAGAGCTAATTCAATCAAGGAAACACTGCATGTTGGTGAAGGGCATATTGAAGAAGGATCAGCCGAGTGGTTCTTGTGGGAGAACAACTCCATTTGGCTCACTAACTTCACACACCATCAGGCTTCCAAGCAGCTCTCAAGCAAACTCAGTTTTCACACTCTATGCTTAGTGCCCTTTGAGTGCCTAGGACTGAAATGAAACTTGGTGAGCATGCCACACAAACGAATGCTCCACATGCGGGTTTCACATGCCACCAACTCCACATTCACAGGCAACTTCAGCGCCACAGCCGTTTTCAGATAGCCCTCAATGCAATTGCTCTAGACGCAAATATTGGTGTGAGAGCTAATTCAATCAAGGAAACACTGCATGTTGGTGAAGGGCATATTGAAGAAGGATCAGCCGAGTGGTTCTTGTGGCAGAACAACTCCATTTGGCTCACTAACTTCACACACCATCAGGCTTCCAAGCAGCTCTCAAGGAAACTCAGTTTTCACACTCTATGCTTAGTGCCCTTTGAGTGCCTAGGACTGAAATGAAACTTGGTGAGCATCCCACACAAACGAATGCTCCACATGCGGGTTTCACATGCCACCAACTTCAAATTCACTGGCAACTTCAGCGCCACAGCCGTTTTCAGATAGCCCTCAATGCAAAGGCTCTAGACGCAAATATTGGTGTGAGAGCTAATTCAATCAAGGAAACACTGCATGTTGGTGAAGGGCATATTGAAGAAGGATCAGCCGAGTGGTTCTTGTGGGCGAACAGCTCCATTTGGCTCACTAACTTCACACACCATCAGGCTTCCAAGCAGCTCTCAAGGAAACTCAGTTTTCACACTCTATGCTTAGTGCCCTTTGAGTGCCTTATCTAGGAATGAACCTGGTAGAGCATCCCACACAAACGAATGCTCCACATGCGGGTTTCACATGCCACCAAGTCCACATTCACAGGCAACTTCAGCGCCACAGCCGTTTTCAGATAGCCCTCAATGCAAAGGCTCTAGACGCAAATATTGGTGTGAGAGCTAATTCAATCAAGGAAACACTGCATGTTGATGAAGGGCATATTGAAGAAGGATCAGCCGAGTGTTTCTTGTGGGAGAACAACTCCATTTGGCTCACTAACTTCACACACCATCAGGCTTCCAACCAGCTCTCAAGGAAACTCAGTTTTCACACTCTAGGCTTAGTGCCCTTTGAGTGCCTAGGACTGAAATGAAACTTGGTGAGCATCCCAAACAAATGAATGCTCCACATGCGGGTTTCACATGCCACTAACTCCACATTCACTGGCAACTTCAGCGCCACAGCCGTTTTCAGATAGCCCTCAATGCAAAGGCTCTAGACGCAAATATTGGTGTGAGAGCTAATTCAATCAAGGAAACACTGCATGTTGGTGAAGGGCATATTGAAGAAGGATCAGCCGAGTGGTTCTTGTGGGAGAACAACTCCATTTGGCTCACTAACTTCACACACCATCAGGCTTCCAAGCAGCTCTCAAGGAAACTCAGTTTTCACACTCTATGCTTAGTGCCCTTTGAGTGCCTAGGACTGAAATGAAACTTGGTGAGCATCCCACACAAACGAATGCTCCACATGCGGGTTTCACATGCCACCAACTTCACATTCATTGGCAACTTCAGCGCCCCAGCCGTTTTCAGATAGCCCTCAATGCAAAGGCTCTAGACGCAAATATTGGTGTGAGAGCTAATTCAATCAAGGAAACACTGCTTGTTGGTGAAGGGCATATTGAAGAAGGATCAGCCGAGTGGTTCTTGTGGGAGAACAACTCCATTTGGCTCACTAACTTCACACCATCAGGCTTCCAAGCAGCTCTCAAGGAAACTCAGTTTTCACACTCTATGCTTAGTGCCCTTTGAGTGCCTTATCTAGGAATGAACCTGGTAGAGCATCCCACACAAACGAATGCTCCACATGCGGGTTTCACATGCCACTAACTCCACATTCACAGACAACTTCAGCGCCACAGCCGTTTTCAGATAGCCCTCAATGCAAAGGCTCTAGACGCAAATATTGGTGTGAGAGCTAATTCAATCAAGGAAACACTGCATGTTGGTGAAGGGCATATTGAAGAAGGATCAGCCGAGTGGTTCTTGTGGGAGAACAACTCCATTTGGCTCACTAACTTCACACACCATCAGGCTTCCAAGCAGCTCTCAAGGAAACTCAGTTTTCACACTCTAGGCTTAGTGCCCTTTGAGTGCCTTATCTAGGAATGAACCTGGTAGAGCATCCCACACAAACGAATGCTCCACATGCGGGTTTCACATGCCACCAACTCCACATTCACAGGCAACTTCAGCGCCACAGCCCTTTTCAGATAGCCCTCAATGCAAAGGCTCTAGACGCAAATATTGGTGTGAGAGCTAATTCAATCAAGGAAACACTGCATGTTGGTGAAGGGCATATTGAAGAAGGATCAGCCGAGTGGTTCTTGTGGGAGAACAACTCCATTTGGCTCACTAACTTCACACACCATCAGGCTTCCAAGCAGCTCTCGAGCAAACTCAGTTTTCACACTCTATGCTTAGTGCCCTTTGAGTGCCTAGGACTGAAATGAAACTTGGTGAGCATCCCACACAAACGAATGCTCCACATGCGGGTTTCACATGCCACCAACTTCACATTCACAGGCAACTTCAGCGCCACAGCCGTTTTCAGATAATCCTCAATGCAAAGGCTCTAGACGCAAATATTGGTGTGAGAGCTAATTCAATCAAGGAAACACTGCATGTTGGTGAAGGGCATATTGAAGAAGGATCAGCCGAGTGGTTCTTGTGGGAGAACAACTCCATTTGGCTCACTAACTTCACACACCATCAGGCTTCCAAGCAGCTCTCAAGGAAACTCAGTTTTCACACTCTATGCTTAGTCCCCTTTCAGTGCCTTATCTAGGAATGAACCTGGTAGAGCATCCCACACAAACGAATGCTCCACATGCGGGTTTCACATGCCACCAACTTCACATTCACTGGCAACTTCAGCGCCACAGCCGTTTTCAGATAGCCCTCAATGCAAAGGCTCTAGACGCAAATATTTGTGTGAGAGCTAATTCAATCAAGGAAACACTGCATGTTGGTGAAGGGCATATTGAAGAAGGATCAGCCGAGTGGTTCTTGTGGCAGAACAACTCCATTTGGCTCACTAACTTCACACACCATCAGGCTTCCAAGCAGCTCTCAAGGAAACTCAGTTTTCACACTCTATGCTTAGTGCCCTTTGAGTGCCTTATCTAGGAATGAACCTGGTAGAGCATCCCACACAAACGAATGCTCCACATGCGGGTTTCACATGCCACTAACTCCACATTCACAGGCAACTTCAGCGCCACAGCCGTTTTCAGATAGCCCTCAATGCAAAGGCTCTAGACACAAATATTGATGTTGGAGCTAATTCAATCAAGGAAACACTGCATGTTGGTGAAGGGCATATTGAAGAAGGATCAGCTGAGTGGTTCTTGTGGGAGAACAACTCCATTTGGCTCACTAACTTCACACACCATCAGGCTTCCAAGCAGCTCTCAAGGAAACTCAGTTTTCACACTCTAGGCTTTGTGCCCTTTGAGTGCCTAGGACTGAAATGAAACTTGGTGAGCATCCCACACAAACGAATGCTTCCACATGCGGGTTTCACATGCCACCAACTTCACATTCACTGGCAACTTCAATGCCACAGCCGTTTTCAGATAGCCCTCAATGCAAAGGCTCTAGACGCAAATATTGGTGTGAGAGCTAATTCAATCAAGGAAACACTGCATGTTGGTGAAGGGCATATTGAAGAAGGATCAGCCGAGTGGTTCTTGTGGGAGAACAACTCCATTTGGCTCACTAACTTCACACACCATCAGGCTTCCAAGCAGCTCTCAAGCAAACTCAGTTTTCACACTCTAGGCTTCGTGCCCTTTGAGTGCCTAGGACTGAAATGAAACTTGGTGAGCATCCCACACAAACGAATGCTCCACATGCGGGTTTCACATGCCACCAACTTCACATTCACTCGCAACTTCAGCGCCACAGCCGTTTTCAGATAGCCCTCAATGCAAAGGCTCTAGACGCAAATATTGGTGTGAGAGCTAATTCAATCAAGGAAACACTGCATGTTGGTGAAGGGCATATTGAAGAAGGATCAGCCGAGTGGTTCTTGTGGGAGAACAACTCCATTTGGCTCACTAACTTCACACACCATCAGGCTTCCAAGCAGCTCTCAAGAAAACTCAGTTTTCACACTCTATGCTTAGTGCCCTTTCAGTGCCTTATCTAGGAATGAACCTGGTAGAGCATCCCACACAAACGAATGCTCCACATGCGGGTTTCACATGCCACTAACTCCACATTCACAGGCAACTTCAGCGCCACAGCCGTTTTCAGATAGCCCTCAATGCAAAGGCTCTAGACGCAAATATTGGTGTGAGAGCTAATTCAATCAAGGAAACACTGCATGTTGGTGAAGGGCATATTGAAGAAGGATCAGCCGAGTGGTTCTTGTGGCAGAACAACTCCATTTGGCTCACTAACTTCACACACCATCAGGCTTCCAAGCAGCTCTCAAGGAAACTCAGTTTTCACACTCTATGCTTAGTGCCCTTTGAGTGCCTTATCTAGGAATGAACCTGGTAGAGCATCCCACACAAACGAATGCTCCACATGCGGGTTTCACATGCCACTAACTCCACATTCACAGGCAACTTCAGCGCCACAGCCGTTTTCAGATAGCCCGCAATGCAAAGGCTCTAGACGCAAATATTGGTGTGAGAGCTAATTCAATCAAGGAAACACTGCATGTTGGTGAAGGGCATATTGAAGAAGGATCAGCCGAGTGTTTCTTGTGGGAGAACAACTCCATTTGGCTCACTAACTTCACACACCATCAGGCTTCCAAGCAGCTCTCAAGGAAACTCAGTTTTCACACTCTAGGCTTTGTGCCCTTTGAGTGCCTAGGACTGAAATGAAACTTGGTGAGCATCCCACACAAACGAATGCTCCACATGCGGGTTTCACATGCCACCAACTTCACATTCACTGGCAACTTCAGCGCCACAGCCGTTTTCAGATAGCCCTCAATGCAAAGGCTCTAGACGCAAATATTGGTGTGAGAGCTAATTCAATCAAGGAAACACTGCATGTTGGTGAAGGGCATATTGAAGAAGGATCAGCCGAGTGGTTCTTGTGGGAGAACAACTCCATTTGGCTCACTAACTTCACACACCATCAGGCTTCCAAGCAGCTCTCAAGAAAACTCAGTTTTCACACTCTATGCTTAGTGCCCTTTCAGTGCCTTATCTAGGAATGAACCTGGTAGAGCATCCCACACAAACGAATGCTCCACATGCGGGTTTCACATGCCACTAACTCCACATTCACAGGCAACTTCAGTGCCACAGCCGTTTTCAGATAGCCCTCAATGCAAAGGCTCTAGACGCAAATATTGGTGTGAGAGCTAATTCAATCAAGGAAACACTGCATGTTGGTGAAGGGCATATTGAAGAAGGATCAGCCGAGTGGTTCTTGTGGCAGAACAACTCCATTTGGCTCACTAACTTCACACACCATCAGGCTTCCAAGCAGCTCTCAAGGAAACTCAGTTTTCACACTCTAGGCTTAGTGCCCTTTGAGTGCCTAGGACTGAAATGAAACTTGGTGAGCATCCCACACAAACGAATGCTCCACATGCGGGTTTCACATGCCACCAACTCCACATTCACAGGCAACTTCAGCGCCACAGCCGTTTTCAGATAGCCCTCAATGCAAAGGCTCTAGACGCAAATATTGGTGTGAGAGCTAATTCAATCAAGGAAACACTGCATGTTGGTGAAGGGCATATTGAAGAAGGATCAGCCGAGTGGTTCTTGTGGGAGAACAACTCCATTTGGCTCACTAACTTCACACACCATCAGGCTTCCAAGCAGCTCTCAAGGAAACTCAGTTTTCACACTCTATGCTTAGTGCCCTTTGAGTGCCTAGGACTGAAATGAAACTTGGTGAGCATCCCACACAAACGAATGCTCCACATGCGGGTTTCACATGCCACCAACTTCACATTCACTGGCAACTTCAGCGCCACAGCCGTTTTCAGATAGCCCTCAATGCAAAGGCTCTAGACGCAAATATTGGTGTGAGAGCTAATTCAATCAAGGAAACACTGCATGTTGGTGAAGGGCATATTGAAGAAGGATAAGCCGAGTGGTTCTTGTGGGAGAACAACTCCATTTGGCTCACTAACTTCACACCATCAGGCTTCCAAGCAGCTCTCAAGGAAACTCAGTTTTCACACTCTATGCTTAGTGCCCTTTGAGTGCCTTATCTAGGAATGAACCTGGTAGAGCATCCCACACAAACGAATGCTCCACATGCGGGTTTCACATGCCACTAACTCCACATTCACAGGCAACTTCAGCGCCACAGCCGTTTTCAGATAGCCCTCAATGCAAAGGCTCTAGACGCAAATATTGGTGTGAGAGCTAATTCAACCAAGGAAACACTGCATGTTGGTGAAGGGCATATTGAAGAAGGATCAGCCGAGTGGTTCTTGTGGGAGAACAACTCCATTTGGCTCACTAACTTCACACACCATCAGGCTTCCAAGCAGCTCTCAAGGAAACTCAGTTTTCACACTCTATGCTTAGTGCCCTTTGAGTGCCTTATCTAGGAATGAACCTGGTAGAGCATCCCACACAAACGAATGCTCCACATGCGGGTTTCACATGCCACCAACTCCACATTCACAGGCAACTTCAGCGCCACAGCCGTTTTCAGATAGCCCTCAATGCAAAGGCTCTAGACGCAAATATTGGTGTGAGAGCTAATTCAATCAAGGAAACACTGCATGTTGGTGAAGGGCATATTGAAGAAGGATCAGCCGAGTGGTTCTTGTGGGAGAACAACTCCATTTGGCTCACTAACTTCACACACCATCAGGCTTCCAAGCAGCTCTCAAGCAAACTCAGTTTTCACACTCTATGCTTAGTGCCCTTTGAGTGCCTAGGACTGAAATGAAACTTGGTGAGCATCCCACACAAACGAATGCTTCCACATGCGGGTTTCACATGCCACCAACTTCACATTCACTGGCAACTTCAGCGCCACAGCCGTTTTCAGATAGCCCTCAATGCAAAGGCTCTAGACGCAAATATTGGTGTGAGAGCTAATTCAATCAAGGAAACACTGCATGTTGGTGAAGGGCATATTGAAGAAGGATCAGCCGAGTGGTTCTTGTGGGAGAACAACTCCATTTGGCTCACTAACTTCACACACCATCAGGCTTCCAAGCAGCTCTCAAGCAAACTCAGTTTTCACACTCTATGCTTAGTGCCCTTTGAGTGCCTAGGACTGAAATGAAACTTGGTGAGCATCCCACACAAACGAATGCTCCACATGCGGGTTTCACATGCCACCAACTTCACATTCACTCGCAACTTCAGCGCCACAGCCGTTTTCAGATAGCCCTCAATGCAAAGGCTCTAGACGCAAATATTGGTGTGAGAGATAATTCAATCAAGGAAACACTGCATGTTGGTGAAGGGCATATTGAAGAAGGATCAGCCGAGTGGTTCTTGTGGCAGAACAACTCCATTTGGCTCACTAACTTCACACACCATCAGGCTTCCAAGCAGCTCTCAAGAAAACTCAGTTTTCACACTCTATGCTTAGTGCCCTTTCAGTGCCTTATCTAGGAATGAACCTGGTAGAGCATCCCACACAAACGAATGCTCCACATGCGGGTTTCACATGCCACTAACTCCACATTCACAGGCAACTTCAGCGCCACAGCCGTTTTCAGATAGCCCTCAATGCAAAGGCTCTAGACGCAAATATTGGTGTGAGAGCTAATTCAATCAAGGAAACACTGCATGTTGGTGAAGGGCATATTGAAGAAGGATCAGCCGAGTGGTTCTTGTGGGAGAACAACTCCATTTGGCTCACTAACTTCACACACCATCAGGCTTCCAAGCAGCTCTCAAGGAAACTCAGTTTTCACACTCTATGCTTAGTGCCCTTTGAGTGCCTAGGACTGAAATGAAACTTGGTGAGCATCCCACACAAACGAATGCTCCACATGCGGGTTTCACATGCCACCAACTTCACATTCACTGGCAACTTCAGCGCCACAGCCGTTTTCAGATAGCCCTCAATGCAAAGGCTCTAGACGCAAATATTGGTGTGAGAGCTAATTCAATCAAGGAAACACTGCATGTTGGTGAAGGGCATATTGAAGAAGGATCAGCCGAGTGGTTCTTGTGGGAGAACAACTCCATTTGGCTCACTAACTTCACACACCATCAGGCTTTCCAAGCAGCTCTCAAGGAAACTCAGTTTTCACACTCTATGCTTAGTGCCCTTTGAGTGCCTTATCTAGGAATGAACCTGGTAGAGCATCCCACACAAACGAATGCTCCACATGCGGGTTTCACATGCCACCAACTTCACATTCACTGGCAACTTCAGCGCCACAGCCGTTTTCAGATAGCCCTCAATGCAAAGGCTCTAGACGCAAATATTGGTGTGAGAGCTAATTCAATCAAGGAAACACTGCATGTTGGTGAAGGGCATATTGAAGAAGGATCAGCCGAGTGGTTCTTGTGGGAGAACAACTCCATTTGGCTCACTAACTTCACACACCATCAGGCTTCCAAGCAGCTCTCAAGAAAACTCAGTTTTCACACTCTATGCTTAGTGCCCTTTCAGTGCCTTATCTAGGAATGAACCTGGTAGAGCATCCCACACAAACGAATGCTCCACATGCGGGTTTCACATGCCACTAACTCCACATTCACAGGCAACTTCAGCGCCACAGCCGTTTCAGATAGCCCTCAATGCAAAGGCTCTAGACGCAAATATTGGTGTGAGAGCTAATTCAATCAAGGAAAACACTGCATGTTGGTGAAGGGCATATGGAAGAAGGATCAGCCGAGTGGTTCTTGTGGCAGAACAACTCCATTTGGCTCACTAACTTCGCACACCATCAGGCTTCCAAGCAGCTCTCAAGGAAACTCAGTTTTCACACTCTATGCTTAGTGCCCTTTGAGTGCCTAGGACTGAAATGAAACTTGGTGAGCATCCCACACAAACGAATGCTCCACATGCGGGTTTCACATGCCACCAACTTCACATTCACTGGCAACTTCAGCGCCACAGCCGTTTTCAGATAGCCCTCAATGCAAAGGCTCTAGACGCAAATATTGGTGTGAGAGCTAATTCAATCAAGGAAACACTGCATGTTGGTGAAGGGCATATTGAAGAAGGATCAGCCGAGTGGTTCTTGTGGGAGAACAACTCCATTTGGCTCACTAACTTCACACACCATCAGGCTTCCAAGCAGCTCTCAAGGAAACTCAGTTTTCACACTCTATGCTTAGTGCCCTTTGAGTGCCTTATCTAGGAATGAACCTGGTAGAGCATCCCACACAAACGAATGCTCCACATGCGGGTTTCACATGCCACTAACTCCACATTCACAGGCAACTTCAGCGCCACAGCCGTTTTCAGATAGCCCGCAATGCAAAGGCTCTAGACGCAAATATTGGTGTGAGAGCTAATTCAATCAAGGAAACACTGCATGTTGGTGAAGGGCATATTGAAGAAGGATCAGCCGAGTGTTTCTTGTGGGAGAACAACTCCATTTGGCTCACTAACTTCACACACCATCAGGCTTCCAAGCAGCTCTCAAGGAAACTCAGTTTTCACACTCTAGGATTTGTGCCCTTTGAGTGCCTAGGACTGAAATGAAACTTGGTGAGCATCCACACAAACGAATGCTCCACATGCGGGTTTCACATGCCACCAACTTCACATTCACTCGCAACTTCAGCGCCACAGCCGTTTTCAGATAGCCCTCAATGCAAAGGCTCTAGACGCAAATATTGGTGTGAGAGCTAATTCAATCAAGGAAACACTGCATGTTGGTGAAGGGCATATTGAAGAAGGATCAGCCGAGTGGTTCTTGTGGGAGAACAACTCCATTTGGCTCCCTAACTTCACACACCATCAGGCTTCCAAGCAGCTCTCAAGAAAACTCAGTTTTCACACTCTATGCTTAGTGCCCTTTCAGTGCCTTATCTAGGAATGAACCTGGTAGAGCATCCCACACAAACGAATGCTCCACATGCGGGTTTCACATGCCACTAACTCCACATTCACAGGCAACTTCAGTGCCACAGCCGTTTTCAGATAGCCCTCAATGCAAAGGCTCTAGACGCAAATATTGGTGTGAGAGCTAATTCAATCAAGGGAAACACTGCATGTTGGTGAAGGGCATATTGAAGAAGGATCAGCCGAGTGGTTCTTGTGGCAGAACAACTCCATTTGGCTCACTAACTTCACACACCATCAGGCTTCCAAGCAGCTCTCAAGGAAACTCAGTTTTCACACTCTAGGCTTAGTGCCCTTTGAGTGCCTAGGACTGAAATGAAACTTGGTGAGCATCCCACACAAACGAATGCTCCACATGCGGGTTTCACATGCCACCAACTCCACATTCACAGGCAACTTCAGCGCCACAGCCGTTTTCAGATAGCCCTCAATGCAAAGGCTCTAGACGCAAATATTGGTGTGAGAGCTAATTCAATCAAGGAAACACTGCATGTTGGTGAAGGGCATATTGAAGAAGGATCAGCCGAGTGGTTCTTGTGGGAGAACAACTCCATTTGGCTCACTAACTTCACACACCATCAGGCTTCCAAGCAGCTCTCAAGGAAACTCAGTTTTCACACTCTATGCTTAGTGCCCTTTGAGTGCCTTATCTAGGATGAACCTGGTAGAGCATCCCACACAAACGAATGCTCCACATGTGGGTTTCACATGCCACTAACTCCACATTCACAGGCAACTTCAGCGCCACAGCCGTTTTCAGATAGCCCTCAATGCAAAGGCTCTAGACACAAATATTGATGTGAGAGCTAATTCAATCAAGGAAACACTGCATGTTGGGTGAAGGGCATATTGAAGAAGGATCAGCCGAGTGGTTCTTGTGGGAGAACAACTCCATTTGGCTCACTAACTTCACAAACCATCAGGCTTCCAAGCAGCTCTCAAGGAAACTCAGTTTTCACACTCTAGGCTTTGTGCCCTTTGAGTGCCTAGGACTGAAATGAAACTTGGTGAGCATCCCACACAAACGAATGCTCCACATGCGGGTTTCACATGCCACCAACTTCACATTCACTGGCAACTTCAGCGCCACAGCCGTTTTCAGATAGCCCTCAATGCAAAGGCTCTAGACGCAAATATTGGTGTGAGAGCTAATTCAATCAAGGAAACACTGCATGTTGGTGAAGGGCATATTGAAGAAGGATCAGCCGAGTGGTTCTTGTGGAGAACAACTCCATTTGGCTCACTAACTTCACACACCATCAGGCTTCCAAGCAGCTCTCAAGGAAACTCAGTTTTCACACTCTATGCTTAGTGCCCTTTGAGTGCCTTATCTAGGAATGAACCTGGTAAAGCATCCCACACAAACGAATGCTCCACATGCGGGTTTCACATGCCACTAACTCCACATTCACAGGCAACTTCAGCGCCACAGCCGTTTTCAGATAGCCCTCAATGCAAAGGCTCTAGACGCAAATATTGGTGTGAGAGCTAATTCAATCAAGGAAACACTGCATGTTGGTGAAGGGCATATTGAAGAAGGATCAGCCGAGTGTTTCTTGTGGGAGAACAACTCCATTTGGCTCACTAACTTCACACACCATCAGGCTTCCAAGCAGCTCTCAAGGAAACTCAGTTTTCACACTCTAGGCTTTGTGCCCTTTGAGTGCCTAGGACTGAAATGAAACTTGGTGAGCATCCCACACAAACGAATGCTCCACATGCGGGTTTCACATGCCACCAACTTCACATTCACTCGCAACTTCAGCGCCACAGCCGTTTTCAGATAGCCCTCAATGCAAAGGCTCTAGATGCAAATATTGGTGTAGAGCTAATTCAATCAAGGAAACACTGCATGTTGGTGAAGGGCATATTGAAGAAGGATCAGCCGAGTGGTTCTTGTGGGAGAACAACTCCATTTGGCTCCCTAACTTCACACACCATCAGGCTTCCAAGCAGCTCTCAAGAAAACTCAGTTTTCACACTCTATGCTTAGTGCCCTTTCAGTGCCTTATCTAGAATGAACCTGGTAGAGCATCCCACACAAACGAATGCTCCACATGCGGGTTTCACATGCCACTAACTCCACATTCACAGGCAACTTCAGTGCCACAGCCGTTTTCAGATAGCCCTCAATGCAAAGGCTCTAGACGCAAATATTGGTGTGAGAGCTAATTCAATCAAGGAAACACTGCATGTTGGTGAAGGGCATATTGAAGAAGGAACAGCCGAGTGGTTCTTGTGGGAGAACAACTCCATTTGGCTCACTAACTTCACACACCATCAGGCTTCCAAACAGTTCTCAAGCAAACTCACTTTTCACACTCTATGCTTAGTGCCATTTGAGTGCCTTATCTAGGAATGAACCTGGTAGAGCATCCCACACAAACTAGTGCTCCACATGCGTGTTTCACATGCCACCAACTCCACATTCACAGGCAACTTCAGCGCCACAGCCGTTTTCAGATAGCCCTCAATACAAAGGCTTAGACGCAAATATTTGTGTGAGAGCTAATTCAATCAAGGAAACACTGCATGTTGGTGAAGGGCATATTGAAGAAGGATCGGCCGAGTGGTTCTTGTGGGAGAACAACTCCATTTGGCTCACTAACTTCACACACCATCAGGCTTCCAAGCAGCTCTCAAGGAAACTCAGTTTTCACACTCTATGCTTAGTGCCCTTTGAGTGCCTTATCTAGGAATGAACCTGGTAGAGCATCCCACACAAACGAATGCTCCACATGCGGGTTTCACATGCCACCAACTCCACATTCACAGGCAACTTCAGCGCCACAGCCGTTTTCAGATAGCCCTCAATGCAAAGGCTATAGACGCAAATATTGGTGTGAGAGCTAATTCAATCAAGGAAACACTGCATGTTGGTGAAGGGCATATTGAAGAAGGATCAGCCGAGTGGTTCTTGTGGGAGAACAACTCCATTTGGCTCCCTGAACTTCACACACCATCAGGCTTGCAAGCAGCTCTCAAGGAAACTCAGTTTTCACACTCTATGCTTAGTGCCCTTTGAGTGCCTAGGACTGAAATGAAACCTTGGTGAGCATCCCACACAAACGAATGCTCCACATGCGGGTTTCACATGCCACCAACTCCACATTCACAGGCAACTTCAGCGCACAGCCGTTTTCAGATAGCCCGCAATGCAAAGGCTCTAGACGCAAATATTGGTGTCAGAGCTAATTCAATCAAGGAAACACTGCATGTTGGTGAAGGGCATATTGAAGAAGGATCAGCCGAGTGGTTCTTGTGGGAGAACAACTCCATTTGGCTCACTAACTTCACACACCCATCAGGCTTCCAAGCAGCTCTCAAGCAAACTCAGTTTTCACACTCTATGCTTAGTGCCCTTTGAGTGCCTAGGACTGAAATGAAACTTGGTGAGCATCCCACACAAACGAATGCTCCACATGCGGGTTTCACATGCCACCAACTTCACATTCACAGGCAACTTCAGCGCCACAGCCGTTTTCAGATAGCCCTCAACGCAAAGGCTCTAGACGCAAATATTGGTGTGAGAGCTAATTCAATCAAGGAAACACTGCATGTTGGTGAAGGGCATATTGAAGAAGGATCAGCCGAGTGGTTCTTGTGGGAGAACAACTCCATTTGGCTCACTAACTTCACACACCATCAGGCTTCCAAGCAGCTCTCAAGCAAACTCAGTTTTCACACTCTATGCTTAGTGCCCTTTGAGTGCCTAGACTGAATGAAACTTGGTGAGCATCCCACACAAACGAATGCTCCACATGCGGGTTTCACATGCCACCAACTTCACATTCACTCGCAACTTCAGCGCCACAGCCGTTTTCAGATAGCCCTCAATGCAAAGGCTCTAGACGCAAATATTGGTGTGAGAGCTAATTCAATCAAGGAAACACTGCATGTTGGTGAAGGGCATATTGAAGAAGATCAGCCGAGTGGTTCTTGTGGGAGAACAACTCCATTTGGCTCACTAACTTCACACACCATCAGGCTTCCAAGCAGCTCTCAAGGAAACTCAGTTTTCACACTCTATGCTTAGTGCCCTTTGAGTGCCTTATCTAGAATGAACCTGGTAGGAGCATCCCACACAAACGAATGCCTCCACATGCGGTTTCACATGCCACCAACTTCACATTCACTGGCAACTTCAGCGCCACAGCCGTTTTCAGATAGCCCTCAATGCAAAGGCTCTAGACGCAAATATTGGTGTGAGAGCTATCAATCAAGGAAACACTGCATGTTGGTGAAGGGCATATTGAAGAAGGATCAGCCGAGTGGTTCTTGTGGGAGAACAACTCCATTTGGCTCACTAACTTCACACACCATCAGGCTTCCAAGCAGCTCTCAAGAAACTCAGTTTTCACACTCTATGCTTAGTGCCCTTTGAGTGCCTTATCTAGGAATGAACCTGGTAGAGCATCCCACACAAACGAATGCTCCACATGCGGGTTTCACATGCCACTAACTCCACATTCACAGGCAACTTCAGCGCCACAGCCGTTTTCAGATAGCCCGCAATGCAAAGGCTCTAGACGCAAATATTGGTGTGAGAGCTAATTCAATCAAGGAAACACTGCATGTTGGTGAAGGGCATATTGAAGAAGGATCAGCCGAGTGTTTCTTGTGGGAGAACAACTCCATTTGGCTCACTAACTTCACACACCATCAGGCTTCCAAGCAGCTCTCAAGGAAACTCAGTTTTCACACTCTAGGCTTTGTGCCCTTTGAGTGCCTAGGACTGAAATGAACTTGGTGAGCATCCCACACAAACGAATGCTCCACATGCGGGTTTCACATGCACCAACTTCACATTCACTCGCAACTTCAGCGCCACAGCCGTTTTCAGATAGCCCTCAATGCAAAGGCTCTAGACGCAAATATTGGTGTGAGAGCTAATTCAATCAAGGAAACACTGCATGTTGGTGAAGGGCATATTGAAGAAGGATCAGCCGAGTGGTTCTTGTGGGAGAACAACTCCATTTGGCTCACTAACTTCACACACCATCAGGCTTCCAAGCAGCTCTCAAGAAACTCAGTTTTCACACTCTATGCTTAGTGCCCTTTCAGTGCCTTATCTAGGAATGAACCTGGTAGAGCATCCCACACAAACGAATGCTCCACATGCGGGTTTCACATGCCACTAACTCCACATTCACAGGCAACTTCAGCGCCACAGCCGTTTTCAGATAGCCCGCAATGCAAAGGCTCTAGACGCAAATATTGGTGTGAGAGCTAATTCAATCAAGGAAACACTGCATGTTGGTGAAGGGCATATTGAAGAAGGATCAGCCGAGTGGTTCTTGTGGGAGAACAACTCCATTTGGCTCACTAACTTCACACACCATCAGGCTTCCAAGCAGCTCTCAAGGAAACTCAGTTTTCACACTCTATGCTTAGTGCCCTTTGAGTGCCTTATCTAGGAATGAACCTGGTAGAGCATCCCACACAAACGAATGCTCCACATGCGGGTTTCACATGCCACCAACTTCACATTCACTGGCAACTTCAGCGCCACAGCCGTTTTCAGATAGCCCTCAATGCAAAGGCTCTAGACGCAAATATTGGTGTGAGAGCTAATTCAATCAAGGAAACACTGCATGTTGGTGAAGGGCATATTGAAGAAGGATCAGCCGAGTGGTTCTTGTGGGAGAACAACTCCATTTGGCTCACTAACTTCACACACCATCAGGCTTCCAAGCAGCTCTCAAGAAAACTCAGTTTTCACACTCTATGCTTAGTGCCCTTTCAGTGCCTTATCTAGGAATGAACCTGGTAGAGCATCCCACACAAACGAATGCTCCACATGCGGGTTTCACATGCCACTAACTCCACATTCACAGGCAACTTCAGCGCCACAGCCGTTTTCAGATAGCCCTCAATGCAAAGGCTCTAGACGCAAATATTGGTGTGAGAGCTAATTCAATCAAGGAAACACTGCATGTTGGTGAAGGGCATATTGAAGAAGGATCAGCCGAGTGGTTCTTGTGGCAGAACAACTCCATTTGGCTCACTAACTTCACACACCATCAGGCTTCCAAGCAGCTCTCAAGGAAACTCAGTTTTCACACTCTATGCTTAGTGCCCTTTGAGTGCCTAGGACTGAAATGAAACTTGGTGAGCATCCCACACAACGAATGCTCCACATGCGGGTTTCACATGCCACCAACTTCACATTCACTGGCAACTTCAGCGCCACAGCCGTTTTCAGATAGCCCTCAATGCAAAGGCTCTAGACGCAAATATTGGTGTGAGAGCTAATTCAATCAAGGAAACACTGCATGTTGGTGAAGGGCATATTGAAGAAGGATCAGCCGAGTGGTTCTTGTGGGAGAACAACTCCATTTGGCTCACTAACTTCACACACCATCAGGCTTCCAAGCAGCTCTCAAGGAAACTCAGTTTTCACACTCTATGCTTAGTGCCCTTTGAGTGCCTTATCTAGGAATGAACCTGGTAGAGCATCCCACACAAACGAATGCTCCACATGCGGGTTTCACATGCCACTAACTCCACATTCACAGGCAACTTCAGCGCCACAGCCGTTTTCAGATAGCCCGCAATGCAAAGGCTCTAGACGCAAATATTGGTGTGAGAGCTAATTCAATCAAGGAAACACTGCATGTTGGTGAAGGGCATATTGAAGAAGGATCAGCCGAGTGTTTCTTGTGGAGAACAACTCCATTTGGCTCACTAACTTCACACACCATCAGGCTTCCAAGCAGCTCTCAAGGAAACTCAGTTTTCACACTCTAGGCTTTGTGCCCTTTGAGTGCCTAGGACTGAAATGAAACTTGGTGAGCATCCCACACAAACGAATGCTCCACATGCGGGTTTCACATGCCACCAACTTCACATTCACTCGCAACTTCAGCGCCACAGCCGTTTTCAGATAGCCCTCAATGCAAAGGCTCTAGACGCAAATATTGGTGTGAGAGCTAATTCAATCAAGGAAACACTGCATGTTGGTGAAGGGCATATTGAAGAAGGATCAGCGAGTGGTTCTTGTGGGAGAACAACTCCATTTGGCTCACTAACTTCACACACCATCAGGCTTCCAAGCAGCTCTCAAGAAAACTCAGTTTTCACACTCTATGCTTAGTGCCCTTTCAGTGCCTTATCTAGGAATGAACCTGGTAGAGCATCCCACACAAACGAATGCTCCACATGCGGGTTTCACATGCCACTAACTCCACATTCACAGGCAACTTCAGTGCCACAGCCGTTTTCAGATAGCCCTCAATGCAAAGGCTCTAGACGCAAATATTGGTGTGAGAGCTAATTCAATCAAGGAAACACTGCATGTTGGTGAAGGGCATATTGAAGAAGGATCAGCCGAGTGGTTCTTGTGGCAGAACAACTCCATTTGGCTCACTAACTTCACACACCATCAGGCTTCCAAGCAGCTCTCAAGGAAACTCAGTTTTCACACTCTAGGCTTAGTGCCCTTTGAGTGCCTAGGACTGAAATGAAACTTGGTGAGCATCCCACACAAACGAATGCTCCACATGCGGGTTTCACATGCCACCAACTCCACATTCACAGGCAACTTCAGCGCCACAGCCGTTTTCAGATAGCCCTCAATGCAAAGGCTCTAGACGCAAATATTGGTGTGAGAGCTAATTCAATCAAGGAAACACTGCATGTTGGTGAAGGGCATATTGAAGAAGGATCAGCCGAGTGGTTCTTGTGGGAGAACAACTCCATTTGGCTCACTAACTTCACACACCATCAGGCTTCCAAGCAGCTCTCAAGGAAACTCAGTTTTCACACTCTATGCTTAGTGCCCTTTGAGTGCCTTATCTAGGAATGAACCTGGTAGAGCATCCCACACAAACGAATGCTCCACATGTGGGTTTCACATGCCACTAACTCCACATTCACAGGCAACTTCAGCGCCACAGCCGTTTTCAGATAGCCCTCAATGCAAAGGCTCTAGACACAATATTGATGTGAGAGCTAATTCAATCAAGGAAACACTGCATGTTGGTGAAGGGCATATTGAAGAAGGATCAGCCGAGTGGTTCTTGTGGGAGAACAACTCCATTTGGCTCACTAACTTCACAACCATCAGGCTTCCAAGCAGCTCTCAAGGAAACTCAGTTTTCACACTCTAGGCTTTGTGCCCTTTGAGTGCCTAGGACTGAAATGAAACTTGGTGAGCATCCCACACAAACGAATGCTCCACATGCGGGTTTCACATGCCACCAACTCCACATTCACTCGCAACTTCAGCGCCACAGCCGTTTTCAGATAGCCCTCAATGCAAAGGCTCTAGACGCAAATATTGGTGTGAGAGCTAATTCAATCAAGGAAACACTGCATGTTGGTGAAGGGCATATTGAAGAAGGATCAGCCGAGTGGTTCTTGTGGGAGAACAACTCCATTTGGCTCACTAACTTCACACACCATCAGGCTTCCAAGCAGCTCTCAAGCAAACTCAGTTTTCACACTCTATGCTTAGTGCCCTTTGAGTGCCTAGGACTGAAATGAAACTTGGTGAGCATCCACACAAACGAATGCTCCACATGCGGGTTTCACATGCCACCAACTTCACATTCACTCGCAACTTCAGCGCCACAGCCGTTTTCAGATAGCCCTCAATGCAAAGGCTCTAGACGCAAATATTGGTGTGAGAGCTAATTCAATCAAGGAAACACTGCATGTTGGTGAAGGGCATATTGAAGAAGGATCAGCCGAGTGGTTCTTGTGGGAGAACAACTCCATTTGGCTCACTAACTTCACACACCATCAGGCTTCCAAGCAGCTCTCAAGGAAACTCAGTTTTCACACTCTATGCTTAGTGCCCTTTGAGTGCCTTATCTAGGAATGAACCTGGTAGAGCATCCCACACAAACGAATGCTCCACATGCGGGTTTCACATGCCACCAACTTCACATTCACTGGCAACTTCAGCGCCACAGCCGTTTTCAGATAGCCCTCAATGCAAAGGCTCTAGACGCAAATATTGGTGTGAGAGCTAATTCAATCAAGGAAACACTGCATGTTGGTGAAGGGCATATTGAAGAAGGATCAGCCGAGTGGTTCTTGTGGGAGAACAACTCCATTTGGCTCACTAACTTCACACACCATCAGCTTCCAAGCAGCTCTCAAGAAAACTCAGTTTTCACACTCTATGCTTAGTGCCCTTTCAGTGCCTTATCTAGGAATGAACCTGGTAGAGCATCCCACACAAACGAATGCTCCACATGCGGGTTTCACATGCCACTAACTCCACATTCACAGGCAACTTCAGCGCCACAGCCGTTTTCAGATAGCCCTCAATGCAAAGGCTCTAGACGCAAATATTGGTGTGAGAGCTAATTCAATCAAGGAAACACTGCATGTTGGTGAAGGGCATATTGAAGAAGGATCAGCCGAGTGGTTCTTGTGGCAGAACAACTCCATTTGGCTCACTAACTTCACACACCATCAGGCTTCCAAGCAGCTCTCAAGGAAACTCAGTTTTCACACTCTATGCTTAGTGCCCTTTGAGTGCCTAGGACTGAAATGAAACTTGGTGAGCATCCCACACAAACGAATGCTCCACATGCGGGTTTCACATGCCACCAACTTCACATTCACTGGCAACTTCAGCGCCACAGCCGTTTTCAGATAGCCCTCAATGCAAAGGCTCTAGACGCAAATATTGGTGTGAGAGCTAATTCAATCAAGGAAACACTGCATGTTGGTGAAGGGCATATTGAAGAAGGATCAGCCGAGTGGTTCTTGTGGGAGAACAACTCCATTTGGCTCACTAACTTCACACACCATCAGGCTTCCAAGCAGCTCTCAAGGAAACTCAGTTTTCACACTCTATGCTTAGTGCCCTTTGAGTGCCTTATCTAGGAATGAACCTGGTAGAGCATCCCACACAAACGAATGCTCCACATGCGGGTTTCACATGCCACTAACTCCACATTCACAGGCAACTTCAGCGCCACAGCCGTTTTCAGATAGCCCGCAATGCAAAGGCTCTAGACGCAAATATTGGTGTGAGAGCTAATTCAATCAAGGAAACACTGCATGTTGGTGAAGGGCATATTGAAGAAGGATCAGCCGAGTGTTTCTTGTGGGAGAACAACTCCATTTGGCTCACTAACTTCACACACCATCAGGCTTCCAAGCAGCTCTCAAGGAAACTCAGTTTTCACACTCTAGGCTTTGTGCCCTTTGAGTGCCTAGGACTGAAATGAAACTTGGTGAGCATCCCACACAAACGAATGCTCCACATGCGGGTTTCACATGCCACCAACTTCACATTCACTCGCAACTTCAGCGCCACAGCCGTTTTCAGATAGCCCTCAATGCAAAGGCTCTAGACGCAAATATTGGTGTGAGAGCTAATTCAATCAAGGAAACACTGCATGTTGGTGAAGGGCATATTGAAGAAGGATCAGCCGAGTGGTTCTTGTGGGAGAACAACTCCATTGGCTCACTAACTTCACACACCATCAGGCTTCCAAGCAGCTCTCAAGAAAACTCAGTTTTCACACTCTATGCTTAGTGCCCTTTCAGTGCCTTATCTAGGAATGAACCTGGTAGAGCATCCCACACAAACGAATGCTCCACATGCGGGTTTCACATGCCACTAACTCCACATTCACAGGCAACTTCAGCGCCACAGCCGTTTTTCAGATAGCCCTCAATGCAAAGGCTCTAGACGCAAATATTGGTGTGAGAGCTAATTCAATCAAGGAAACACTGCATGTTGGTGAAGGGCATATTGAAGAAGGATCAGCCGAGTGGTTCTTGTGGGAGAACAACTCCATTTGGCTCACTAACTTCACACACCATCAGGCTTCCAAGCAGCTCTCAAGGAACTCAGTTTTCACACTCTATGCTTAGTGCCCTTTGAGTGCCTTATCTAGGAATGAACCTGGTAGAGCATCCCACACAAACGAATGCTCCACATGCGGGTTTCACATGCCACCAACTTCACATTCACTGGCAACTTCAGCGCCACAGCCGTTTTCAGATAGCCCTCAATGCAAAGGCTCTAGACGCAAATATTGGTGTGAGAGCTAATTCAATCAAGGAAACACTGCATGTTGGTGAGGGCATATTGAAGAAGGATCAGCCGAGTGGTTCTTGTGGGAGAACAACTCCATTTGGCTCACTAACTTCACACACCATCAGGCTTCCAAGCAGCTCTCAAGAAAACTCAGTTTTCACACTCTATGCTTAGTGCCCTTTCAGTGCCTTATCTAGGAATGAACCTGGTAGAGCATCCACACAAACGAATGCTCCACATGCGGGTTTCACATGCCACTACTCCACATTCACAGGCACTTCAGCGCCACAGCCGTTTTCAGATAGCCCTCAATGCAAAGGCTCTAGACGCAAATATTGGTGTGAGAGCTAATTCAATCAAGGAAACACTGCATGTTGGTGAAGGGCATATGAAGAAGGATCAGCCGAGTGGTTCTTGTGGCAGAACAACTCCATTTGGCTCACTAACTTCACACACCATCAGGCTTCCAAGCAGCTCTCAAGGAAACTCAGTTTTCACACTCTATGCTTAGTGCCCTTTGAGTGCCTAGGACTGAAATGAAACTTGGTGAGCATCCCACACAAACGAATGCTCCACATGCGGGTTTCACATGCCACCAACTTCACATTCACTGGCAACTTCAGCGCCACAGCCGTTTTCAGATAGCCCTCAATGCAAAGGCTCTAGACGCAAATATTGGTGTGAGAGCTAATTCAATCAAGGAAACACTGCATGTTGGTGAAGGGCATATTGAAGAAGGATCAGCCGAGTGGTTCTTGTGGGAGAACAACTCCATTTGGCTCACTAACTTCACACACCATCAGGCTTCCAAGCAGCTCTCAAGGAAACTCAGTTTTCACACTCTATGCTTAGTGCCCTTTGAGTGCCTTATCTAGGAATGAACCTGGTAGAGCATCCCACACAAACGAATGCTCCACATGCGGGTTTCACATGCCACTAACTCCACATTCACAGGCAACTTCAGCGCCACAGCCGTTTTCAGATAGCCCGCAATGCAAAGGCTCTAGACGCAAATATTGGTGTGAGAGCTAATTCAATCAAGGAAACACTGCATGTTGGTGAAGGGCATATTGAAGAAGGATCAGCCGAGTGTTTCTTGTGGGAGAACAACTCCCATTTGGCTCACTAACTTCACACCACCATCAGGCTTCCAAGCAGCTCTCAAGGAAACTCAGTTTTCACACTCTAGGCTTTGTGCCCTTTGAGTGCCTAGGACTGAAATGAAACTTGGTGAGCATCCCACACAAACGAATGCTCCACATGCGGGTTTCACATGCCACCAACTTCACATTCACTCGCAACTTCAGCGCCACAGCCGTTTTCAGATAGCCTCAATGCAAAGGCTCTAGACGCAAATATTGGTGTGAGAGCTAATTCAATCAAGGAAACACTGCATGTTGGTGAAGGGCATATTGAAGAAGGATCAGCCGAGTGGTTCTTGTGGGAGAACAACTCCATTTGGCTCACTAACTTCACACACCATCAGGCTTCCAAGCAGCTCTCAAGAAAACTCAGTTTTCACACTCTATGCTTAGTGCCCTTTCAGTGCCTTATCTAGGAATGAACCTGGTAGAGCATCCCACACAAACGAATGCTCCACATGCGGGTTTCACATGCACTAACTCCACATTCACAGGCAACTTCAGTGCCACAGCCGTTTTCAGATAGCCCTCAATGCAAAGGCTCTAGACGCAAATATTGGTGTGAGAGCTAATTCACTCACGGAAACACTGCATGTTGGTGAAGGGGCATATTGAAGAAGGATCAGCCGAGA